>NC_052612.1:15574558-15645817 GCF_016545825.1 Eucalyptus grandis
AAAAAATCAAGTTGAGGAATGGCTCTCGTCATATCTTCCCATTTGCAGTGCAACTCAGGCAAAGGAAGAAACAAGGATAAAGCTCAACTTTTTATACTAAAAATAGGAAAATATGGCCCCACATTGCCACATATTAAACCAACGTCGACAATCTACTATTTTCCCTAGACATAAATTTGTCTAAAACATGCCTTTGCATGTCCTGCATCTCTATGTGTGTGCAGTGCAATCACATACTTCATGTCTGAGAAGGGTCAGATTGTAGGGAAAGGGAGGCTAGCAAATAAGATCCATAATGGCATAAATCCCGAGCGAGTGAAACGAGCTTACAAAACAATACTTATTTTCCTTTTTCACGCTTCGCTTTTACAGAGGAGTTAGAAAACTTACTTTTAAGAAGATGGTGACTTGTTGCCACAAAACTGAAAATTCAATTGAATGAAAGGAGCAAGTTCTTCCAAATTATGCCATAACCCCACAAAACCAAAGCTAAAACAGCACTCTCATTAACCTTTTTGGCACAAGAATATTTTCATCAATAATTCATGAAAATATACAGACAAAGATCTTGAACTTTTTTTAAGAATCGGTAGAGCACTCTCAGATTCATCAACCACCAGATTAACACAATTAACAAGAGTGGCTAATCTAATATGATTAGCAACACATAATTTGGCAATCGGAATCAAACCGATGCTCCGGAAAAGAGTTCTCCATCGGGAGATGCAGTCGTTATGCCAGATCATAGAAAAATCATCTGGCAATTGAGTTTGTTTTACCTTTAAACTATCCGATTTAGCAATCCCTAGTGCCCATGAACGAAATTTTGGCAACACAAATTTAGTAGACAATTTGTCATTAGTTGACTGTTTTTCTAAAATATAAGATAGTTAAAATGCAATGCAAAATCTAGAGCATTCAAATTGCAAGACTATCGGCTGTTGTCGCCCTAAAATTTCCTTTTAATTAATTAGGTTTTACTTTATTTATTTATTTATTTATCTTTTCGGATAAAAAATATATGAAAAAAAAAAAAAAGCTGAAAAGCCCTCGCATGGGCCCGTGAGGCCCATTTCCGCCTCAGCCCGGGCCCGGCCGTCTTCTTCTTCTTCCTCGCGCGGTTGCAGCGCACGCGCAGGGGGCGGCGACGCCGGAGCGGAGGGGAGGAGCAACGACAACGCACGTGGAGCGGGGAGGCAGGGCGTCGGATGGGACGCCGGTCGGCAAAGGCCGTGGCGGCCGACGGTCGAACTCCGTCGACCGACGCCCTTGGCCTATAAATAGGCCGTCGATCCCAGTAGCCAAGACACACAGAGAGAGGGAGAGTCGGATCTAGGGCTTGCAAACCTCGGACAACCCACTAAGAGACTTCAGGGGAGGTATGAGGTCGAATGGCCAAGGATCCGAGGCTCGCGGAGGAGAGGGTAGAGAGAGGGGGGACGATTCAAAGTCGCAGCCTCGAGCACCCCAGCCGAGACTTCGGGGGGTTCGAGGACTCGCAATCCACGGATCCCGAGCCTCGCCGGAGAGGGTAGAGAGGGGGGACTATTCGAAGTCGCAAGCCTCGGGCACCCCACTAAGAGACTTCAGGGGGCTCCAAGGACTCGCAACCCGCGGATCCGAGCCTTGCCGGAGGGGGAAGAAGAGAGAGAGAGCCGGATTTAGGGCTGCATCCTTGGACACCCCACTAAGAGACTTCAAGGGGTCCGAGGACTCGCAATCCGTGGATCTGAGCCTCGCCGGAGGGGGAAGTAGAGAGAGAGAGAGAGAGAAGAAGGGAGGGGGAAGGGATTCGCGTGGGTCTCGCCGTCGTCGCCGCCCCGTCGCGCCGTTGCCACAAACAGGTATCGTGCTGTCGCCGTCGTCGTCGCCATCTCCCTCTCCATAGTCCGGTCCACCGCTACCGTGTCGCCGTCGCCGTTAGTTGCGTCTCGGTCCTCTCCCTCCTTGCGCGCGTGATTCGGAACCCTAGGGTTCCCGATTTTCCGGGTCGCGACCCTAGGTTGTCGGGTCGGACCGGATCGGGAACCGAGTAGGGATTCCACAAAGTGCGGGGCGGCGAGGCGGGGTTGCGATTTGGGTCGAACCCAGGTAGGGCCGTGGGAAGCCGGGTTGTGGAGCCCGGGTCGTCGGGCGGGCCGAGTGTCCCCGAACACCCGGCCACGACACCGCTTCAAATAAAAAAATGAAAAAAAAAAATCTGAGTCGGGCCCACAATGCGGGCCCATCCACGTTCGGGTCGGGCCCAATCCGCGGATCCGACCCGGGTAGGTTTTTTTTAAATTTTTATTTTAAATAATATTTTAAATAAATAACAAATAATAAATAATTTATTTAAAAAAATCAAAAAATATTTTATTTTCGAAAAATATTTAAAAAACAGTAAAAAATATTTTATTTTCCAAAAAATATCTATTTTCCGAAAAAAAATCAAAAAAATCAAAAAATATTCCATATTTTCCAAAAAATGGCAAAAATCCAAAAAAGCCAAAAATTCATGGAAAAGCCAAATCGACTTGTATTTTTCCAAAATACCAAAAAAATCCAAAAAAATCCCTTTTATGTAAAAAAAAAAAAAAGACTCAAAAATGTTTTCCCTCCCAAAATGCATGGAAAATTCCCCAAAAATCTAAAAAGCCTTAGGGTTTAAACAAGATTAGGTACCGAAGGGCATTAATGATTAATTAGTGTAATCAAGTCCCCGATCCTAATTTCTCTCTGATTGCACAGGAGTGAATATTTCTCCCGATACTTCGCTTGGGTTTCTAATCAACCTACCCCAAATCGATTAGTGGCGACTCCATTTTAAAAATTGATTTACAAGTTAAAAACTCATACTATTAAAGTCGTGAATTGGTGGACTTGGGAGAATCCGGGCATAACTAATTTTAGCCGAGCCATTAGCCTCCATAGGCGCCTGTACCCGATTGCGGGTGCCGAAAAAAAGAGAGGTCGCGACAGCTTGGCGACTCATTTGGGGACTATTTGAGGACTTAGGCCATTATATCTTATTTAAATATTTTTCTGACTTGTTTTTTTTTTTCTTTATGCAAGTTAGTAGCTTAAATGTTTATTTTAATTTTGGTTAAAATAGATTGTTTTGTTATTATAAACTATTGTGCATGCTTTACTATTTTAACATTACACATAGCACACACAACCCAGCCGCCGGATCTGGGCCGCCATAGGATATATAGGATGGTGTTAAGAAAGATATGACCTCGAACACGAGACTGCGATGTAAAGGTTGCCTTTCTTTTCCCCGAATTTCTTAGCCGAGGTTAGGGGGGTATATGCTGACGCGAGACTGCGACGGGCGGATCCTTTTAATTTCAACAAACCTTCTCAGTTAGAAATCGAGCCGCACATATCATGGGCATGTCTATGTGATTGCCATCAATTTTCTCGTGTGAAGCAATTTTTTATTTCGTGTACTTTGTAATTTACTTACCTTCCTATATATATTGAGTAGTCCATGATTAGTGTAGGATTTAATATCACGGTCATCTAAATTTGGAAGTAATTGTCATAAAGTTTTTTTTAAAGTTAAAAAAAATTGCAAAAAACTACTTTTAGTTGATGTTTTTATTCTCAAGCATGTTATAAAATTCTTTTCCGCAAGAATTTTCATTTGCCTCAAAAAAAGGGGGATAGAATCTTTTTCAAAATTTGTTGCAACTCATGCTTTCTTCGCCTTTCAAATTGAATATCTTTTTAGCTCATGTTAACATGTCACGTGCCATTTTCAATCCATGTTTAGGAAATCCTCTACATTTTCATGAATAAACAAAAATAGTAGGATTAAGTCGTCATCATGGTGACTCTCTATCTACGCCTTGTCTTCACACATGCTTGTTTATTCATGGCCGAGGTAATCACGGAACGTCAACGTTCATCAGTCCAGACTTGCTCAAAAGCAAGAGCAAGAATGGCTGAAGAAAATGTACCAAGCCGTATTGCGATCGTAGAAAGCGAAATGAAACAAGTCTTCAATGTGCTTCAACAACTTTCAAAGCAGATAGACTCCATCCAAGGCAAACTCATTCCCGCCCCGGCCTCAATCGAGGTATTGTTGCCACAATCATCTACTAGGGGTGATCAAGGTGGAAATGCCGACGATAACGTGCCAATTGGAGGATGATCCACATCCAACCGCAATTGAAAGCTAAGCCAGACAGTTTGTCTAAACTGAGCATGACAAACGTCTCGAAAAGCTTGAGGACGGACTTGGAACAAGCTGGGGCCTCCAAGATCCTACTTTGACGGACCTCACCATTTATTCCAACGTCAAAATGCCGGAAAAATTCAAAATGCCTAAGTTTGAGAAGTATGATGGCACAACTTGCCCGAGGGCTCATTTGCAAATGTACTTGGTTCGAATGACCCAATATGTTAATAATGCAAAAAAAAAAAAAAAAGTCTAGTAGGCATGGCCCTAAGGTGGTACATCACGAAAAACATGAACCTCCTCGAAACATGGAGCGAAGTGAGTGAGGCATTCCTCAAACAGTATAAGTTCATAATGGACATTACCTCTTCTCGTGAGGATCTTGAGCATACCGAAAAGAAAAAGCATGAATCATTCAAAGAATATACTATTAGATGGAGGAATCGGCCACCCAAATCAGTCTGAACCAACCGATTTCGAACTGAGAAAAATGTTTATCAAAACCCTCCCTTACGAGTACCGCAATCAAATGGTAACCACGATCGCCGAATCATTTAATCAACTCATTCCAGTAGGGGAACAAATCGAGATAGGGTTGAAGGATGGTTGGTTCACTGAACCTGCACCCACGGGCAGGTTCAGCATGAAGAAAGATAAAGAACCACTAGTAGATGTCAATACGACCTACAATCATTCTTCAACAATTCAAACAAGTGCAAGGCAGCAACAGACTACCAGCCGTCAACCGCCCCAGCACTACAACAACAGGAGACAATTCACTTCACTTCGCGGATCTCCATCACAGGTTTTGGCAATCCTCCGGAATAAGAACCTCCTTTCGACTGAGCCAAAGCGACCAAATGCCGAAAGCTTCTCCAGCTATGACCCATCCAAAAAATGCGACTATCACATGGGAGAAGTGGGGCACTCGACTGATGAGTGCTTCACCCTCAAGAGTTGAATCCAGAACCTGTTAGACACTAAAGTTTTCTCATTCCAGAGCAATTCGCTCCCTGATCACACCGACAAAGTAAATGTGGTATTCAGTTTTGAAGATAGTCGGAGCAGAAATGTCGAAGCACATACCACCGACATTTATCAAGGGCCGGTGAAGGCCAGGTATTATTCAGGCAATGAAGTGCCACCCTTAGTAATAGAGAAAGAAGGGCCAGATGACATGACCACCATGTTTGGAGACCTTTTCATGGACACCATCAATAAAGGACCGTAAGGGAAATGGGTGCAGGCCCGCTGAGTAGAACTCTTTTTAATTTCCTTTCGTATTCCCCTACGTGGGAACTTGTACATCTTTCTTAAGTCTGGCTTGTTTTTATTTTCAACATCAGTTCCGCTTGAGGAACTAACTTTTGAAAATACTTTTCCAAAATGTAAATCCACCTATTAAATCAAGTTGAAAATATTTTGAGAGCATGAAACGGTATCCCAAACTAGCCCGGTGATACTATCCAACCATGAAAAAATTATCATCCAAGAAGAATACTGAGGGCTGGGCTTCCTCATGCTTTCTTTCCCCCAAAGATATATACTTTTGAAAACAAAACAAAAATATTTCAAAATCTTTCGTCAAAACGAGATGATTAAATCATGTTTGTCTTTCTAACTCACTCACTTTGTGTCTTAGAAGATCATTCCCGTCCCCTTTGACTTAGTGTGACAGGGGGCATTTGAAACAAGAGCATCGTGTGAACTCGCCAAATTCAAAGACACCAAGAAAACAGGGGCAAATAAAAAGAATCATCTCACACCAAAAAAGGGTAAGTCTTATTCTCTGAATATAATTTGGAAATGATGTCATTTCTCTTCTATTTACAGGAAACGAAAGATAAGATGTAATAGGTACACGCATACGGTTGAAAATCAAGCCGTCCCTAGGAGTTCTGTGCACTCCACCTCGCTCCTGCCCAACTCTTTCACAAGCTAGAGCAATATCCTTTCCCCACAACGTGCCTAAGCAACCAGATGTTGTGGTTTCATCAATAGGACTTCTAGCTTCGACAAGCCTAGAAGCATAAGGAAGGGATCTTTTCTCTTTCTTTGAATTGTCTACTCTCAACAGGGAAGAAATCCAGACAGTTGAAGCGGTCTCTAGCCCCTATTCAAAATGAGGACCTAGAAACCTAACTTCCTATTCAGACACATGCTCTCGCAAGAAGTAATTGCCATTAGAGAATTGGAGGTTTTGATTGTCCATCTTAGATTCCATAGAAGCTTAAAGTACATGACTTTGCTCAATGCTGCTAATGGTTATATAGTCAAATACATAAAAAATTCCACAGAAGGAAGGCGTTGAAGATAAATCAACAACCATCAATCATGCATACATGGCCATGAGTGAGGAAGGCCAATCGAAAGAAATGCCAAATTGTGCCAAGACGAAAAGGCTTTCATCGACATTCAAATATCCCTAGGAGTCAGCAAATACAAACTTTGGAGAAGAGTAATTTGGTATCGTTTCCAATACTCCCCCCTCTAAATTCACTTTTGACATATTCCCCTTATTGGCAGGAAGCATCTGGATTCAAGAGCCGAACTTGACGGTTAGGTTTGGCAAATCAATATTGCTCAGCTAGTATGTGGAAATGACCAGCATCAAATTCATCTAGCTTCGTATAAAATGATGTGTCATCAGGAGCCAATTTAGAGAATAATTGACCTAACGAAGCAAGGGACATAGGACTTCGTGTTCCCATCTCACTTTAGGTTCACCCAATCGTCTGCAAACCAGTGAAGGGTAAAGTTGTATCGCTTCCAGTTATTTGACTCTTGAAAGAGTTCATGACTAACACATTCCCTCTTGTGCATTTGCGGGATCACCCGACTATCAAAAACACGGATAACAAATCAATGAGAGACATGATAAACTCTCCCAAGCAAAATGGCGTCTCAAGTATCGCCAAAGAAAATTATAGAAAATCTTCAAGCCTCAACTCACATTTGATTTTGGCCAGACTAATTGATCTACTTATACATCTTCTCTTCTACAAGGGCAAAAGCAGAAACACTCATCAGATCGATGATCAGATTCCCAACCCCAGCTGATCATTCATGTGTCATATTCCTAATCAATAGAGACAATCATCGACACCCCTTTGTGAATAGCCCTTTTGATATCCAAGATTTAACATATTTGGAAACACCATTCTGCTAACCCTTAAAGCTGCCAACAAAGTCTTTTTGAGCAAAATCATTCATTTGTTTTAAGAGTACAAACTCTCTCATGTTTAAAACGTTGCATGCATTTTCCAAATGGATTTTTGCATGATAATTTTGTCTATCTAAATCACTGATTCCATTGAGAATTATTAGACTAGACAGCTAAATGAAGAATACAATATTAATCGAGCATGCTAGATGAGGTGCGTCAGAATGATGAAAGGCAAGCCATATCTTACACACAATCCCCCCCCCCCAATCTATACACTTGTGAGATGAGTGCAGAAGATTTCCATGGCTGCAGGGTAAAGAGTTCTCTCGCGAATGGTACGATAACCAAAATAGTGAGAGGCATTTCATTGCTCGCCCCTTTGAGCTCCTTACACTGGTGAAGCTTCTCTCATATCCTCATCAAGAACCACCCCCACACTGGGGCAGATTAGAGGCCAAGCAGCATCACAATGTGAGAAAAGGGATAGAAATTTTTTTGCTTGCACTTGCATCAATCTTCGAGTGTCTTTATCGCATATGAACACTCGCATTAATTTAAGTGCCCTAGAATGATGAAGAGCAATTCTTTCTCTACGCACTTGTATTCATTGTACAACCCAATTGAATCTGTAATTTCACCCTCACGTGGAGGCAAAACAAAAGTTACTACCATTTAAGCAGCATAGCCCGGAGCGCTAGCTGAAGACGAAGACTCAAGAGTCCAACAACAATGTCGTGATTGAACTTGCCTAGGCTAGTTCCTCTAACAACAAGGGGCATAAAAAAGTAGTGTACCTGGTAAAAGCAAGGTCAATGCCTATAAATGAATAACTGGAATAAAAAATAGGGGCATAAAAAAGCAGTGTGCTTGGTAAAAGCAAGGCCAATGCCCTCCGGTAAAAAATACAGCCAAGAAAAAGTTGTTGTTGTGGTTCAATTGATAGAGCCTCCATCTAACAGTGAGAAGAAAGACCAGTGACAAATGCCAAAGCAATCACCAGCTCTCACCCTTTTACACATGAGCCAAGCCTATGTTGCGTCCCATTATAAAAGTCTCTTCAGACTATAGCACTTCAATTAACGTAGGATTTCATATGTTTAAAAGCATCGCTCGAAGAAGTACGAGCAAGATTATTCTATCTCTTTTCGCAGGATTCTTGACTGATAAACCCGGAGATGATCGTGCAACATTTCGTCCATCGGCTTCGACCTTGATGGTCCCCTTTGATGAGCCAATGATCAAGTCTTCATCACAATTTCAACAAAAACCTCTCACACTGGTAAAGTCGTACCGTTTGCGAGAATACTCAGATCCCTGTTGACATGATGATAGTGAGATAGTGTGGTCTTTATAAATCCTGCATCAATGGTCAGGATAGCCTTTTCCATGAGAGTGAGCGGAAAGTCCTTTCAAACTGAAAGTCCCTCATCTAGCATGCTCAAGACATCTATATTCCGAATAAAGGTTGTCTTTCAAAATCTTCCCCAGTAGAAATCAGATGATGCAAAATTGACAAAATTATCATGCATGAATCTCATTTAAATTCATGAATATACAATCATGTGTGCATATTGTGCAAATAGCAGACATATTCTCAGAGATCAGAGATATTGCCAGGTAAGCACATCCTAATCCCCATTTGTCTTAAAGTACCTATCCTTTGTCCAGGTACTCTCTTCTTGACACTCGACCTATTCAAGTCGTCCCTTGAGTTTGGGTGCTTGCAACTGTCTAAGTATCCCCTTGTCTTTAAGTACCCACCACTTGCCGAGTACTCCCTCTTATCGACACTCGACCTATTCGAGTTGTCCCCAAAGTATTGATACTTGTGACTGACCAAATATCCTTTTATCGTTGAATACCCGCTGCTGTCTAGGTATCCCTATTGTCTTTGAATACCGGCCACCGTTTGGATACTCCCTTTTCCCTAACACTCGACCTGCTCAAGTTGTCCCCAAAGTATTGATACTTGTGACTGACCAAGTATCCCTTTATCGTTGAATACCCGCTTGCTATCTAGGTATCCCTCTTGTCTTTGAGTACCAGCCACTATTCGGATACTCCCTTTTCTTGACACTCGACCTGTTCGAGTTGTCCCCAGAGTATTGATACTTGTGACTGACCAAGTATCCCTTTATCATTGAATACCTACTGCTATCTAGGTATCCCTATTGCCTTTGAATACCGGCCACCGTTCGAATACTCCATTTTCTTGACACTTGACATGTTCGAGTTGTCCTCAAAGTATTTATACTTGTGACTGACCAAGTATCTCTTGGAGTACCTACTGCTGTCTAGGTATCCCCACATCATCAAGTACTCACCGTTGTCCAGGTATTTCTTTTTCATGACACTCAACTTGCCCGAGTTGTCCCCAAATAATAGCCGTTGTTCAAGCATTCCACTGCTTTGTGTGCCTACGCCCACCCAAGTATGCTTTCTTACACTTGGACCAATTGAGTGGTCCTAGGTTGTATCATTAAATACTTGTGTTCATCCAAGTATTCCAGTATTTTGTACACCTGTGGCAATCCAGGTGTTCCACCCCTTTTAAGTGCCTGCGGCAATCCATGTAAGCCTCATACTACATTCAAGTTTATAATACCAGGAGGTGAGAGACGTTTATGAATATGCGGGGCACGCCCTCGATATTCCCATTACTAGGAGGTGAGAGACCTTCACGAATATGCGGGGCACGCTCTCGATATTCCCAATTACCAAGAGATGAGAGACCTTCACGAATATCCAAGGTACGTCTTCGATATTCCCAATTACCAAGAGGTGAGAGACCTTCATGAATATCCAAGGTACGTCCTCGATATTCCCATTACCAGGAGGTGAGAGACCTTCACGAATATACGAGGTACGCCCTCGATATTCCTATTACCAGGAGGTGAAAGACCTTCACAAATATCTCAGGTACACCCTCGATATTCCCAATTACCAGGAGGTGAGAGACCTTCACGAATATCTCAAGTACGCCATCGATATTCCCAATTACTAGAAAGTGAGTAACCTTTACGAATATCCCAGGTACGTCCTCGATATTCCCTTTTACCAGAAGGTGAGAGACCTTCATGAATATCCAGTACGTCCTCGATATTCCCTTTACCGGGAGGTGAGAGACCTTCATGAATATGCAAGGCACGTCCTCAATATTCCCAATTACCAGGAGGTGAGAGACCTTCATGAATATCCAAGGCATGTCCTCGATATTCTAACTACCAGGAGGTGAGAGACCTTCACGAATATCCCAGGAAGTGAGAGACCTTCACGAACATGCGAGGCACGCCCTCGATATTCCCCTTTACCAGGAGGTATCCTCCAAGAATTCGTGCTTGTGATCATCCAAGTGCCCCTCCAATGCCTATGATTAGCCAAATGCCCCTTTTGACGCCTGCAAAGGCCCAAATATCCTTCAGGTTAGCACTTGTGAATATCCAGGTACTCTTTGATATGCCTGTGAATGTCCAGGTATCTTCAAGAATCGATGCCCTGAGAAAGGTCGGCGCATCCTCCCGAGAAAGGCCGGGTTCCAATTGGTGTCTTCGACAGAAGTCAGACGCCCCGCAAATTGATGCCCTAAGAAAGGTCGGCGCATCCTCCCGAGAAAGGTCGGGTTCCTACCGGTGTCTTTGACAGAAGTCAGACACCCCAATAAATATGATATCCTGAGAAAGGTCGGCGCATCTCCCGAGAAAGGTTTGGTACCAACCGGTGTCCTCGATACAAATCAGGCAACCACAAATAGATGCCCTGAGAAAGGTCGGCGCATCTCCCGTCAAGGCGACCAAAGAAAGGTTCGGGTCCTAGATAAACAACTTATTGCTCTAACAGGCGACCGAAGAAAGGTTCGGGTCCTAGGCAAAACAACTTATTGCTCTAACAGGCGACCGAAAAAAGGTTCAGGTCCTGAAAAAGCAATTCTCCGTCAAGGTGACCGAAGAAAGGTTCGGGTCCTAGACAAAACAACTTATTGCTCTAATAGGCGACCGAAGAAAGGTTTGGGTCCTAGACAAACCAACTTATTGCTCTAACAGGCGACCGAAGAAAGGTTCGGGTCCTAGACAAACCAACTTATTGCTCTAACAGGCGACCGAGGAAAGGCGACCGAGGAAAGGTTCGGGTCCTAGACAAACCAACTTATTGCTCTAACAGGCGACCGAAGAAAGGTTCAGGTCCTAGACAAATCACTTATTGCTCTAACAGGTGATCGAAGAATGGTTCGGGTCTTGGAAAAGCAACCTCCTCATGTCACCAAGTAAGATGACGCATTGATACTTGCCAAAACTCGGGGTTCACACCCTATCTCACTCACTCCCGGTAAGTAACTATAGATATCTTCTTATTTGTCTTAGTATATGTAAAGTTATATTGTTTTTTTTTTTTTTCCGCATAAAATAATAAGTCCCAAATAAAATATAATATGCTACACGTGCATGGATAAAATTTAGGCATCAGTTTGTCTTTGAATGCAACCTCTGCGAGCTCACATTCAAAGAGGGGCATTTGTTGATGCCTAAAATATCATTTTAATTAATTAGGTTTTACTTTATTTTTTTTTTTTTTATCTTTTCGGATAAAAAATATATGAAAAAACAAAACAAAAAAGCAGAAAAAGCCCTCGCATGGGCCCGTGAGGCCCATTTCCGCCTCATCCGGCCCGGCCCGGTTTTCTTCTTCCTTGCGCGGTTGCAACGCACGCACAGGGGGCGCGACGCCGGAGCAGAGGGGAGGAGCAGCGACAACGCACGTGGAGCAGGGGGCAGCTAGCGTCAGATGGGACGCCGGTTTGGCCGGCAAAGGCCGTGGCGACCAATGATCGAACTCTGTCGACCGGCCGCCCCTTGGCCTATAAATAAGCCGTCGATCCAAGCAGCTAAGACACATAGAGAGGGAGAGTCGGATCTAGGGCTTGCAAACCTCGAGACAACCCACCGAGAGACTTCGGGGGAGGTCCGAGGTCGAACAGCCAAGGATTCGAGGCTCGCCGGAGGAGAGGGTAGAGAGAGAGGGGGACGATTCGAAGTCGTAGGCCTCGGGCACCCCACTAAGAGACTTCAGGGGGGTCCGAGGACTCACAACCTGCGGATCCAAGCCTCGCCGGAGAGGATAGAGAGAGAGGGGGACAATTCGAAGTCGCAGGCCTTGGGCACCCCACTAAGAGACTTCAGGGGGGTCCGAGGACTCGCAACCCGCGGATCCAAGCCTCACCGGAGGGGGAAGGAGAGAGAGAGAGCCGGATTTAGGGCTATATCCTTGGACACTCCACTGAGAGACTTCTGGGGATCCGAGGACTCGCAATCCGTGGATCCGAGCCTCGCCGGAGGGGGAAGTAGAGAGAGAGAGAGAGAGAAGCTGGAGGGGAAGGGATTCGAGTGGGTCTCGCCGTCGTCGCCGCCCCCGTCGCACCGTTGCCACAAACAGGTATCGTGCTATCGCCGTCGTCGTCGCCATCTCCCTCTCCATAGTCCAGTCATCGCTACCGTCGTCGCCACCGCCGCCGCCGTCGCCGCTGCGTCTCGGTCCTCTCCCTCCTCGGTGCCGTGATTCGGAAACCCTAGGGTTCCCGATTTTCCGGGTCGCGACCCTAGGTTGTCGGGTCGGACCGAATCGGGAACCGGGTAGGCATTCCGCAAATTGCGGGGGCGGCGGAAGGCCGGGTTGCGGTCGGGTCGGATCCGAGTAGGGTTTTCGCGGGAAGCCGGGTCGTGGAGCCGGGTCGTCGGGCCGGGCCAGTGTCTCGAACGCCCGGCCACAACGCCGTTTCAAATTAAAAAAAAAAAAAAAAAAAAAAAAAATCTGAGTCGGGCCCGCGTCCGCGTTCGAGTCGCTTGCCCGAGTCGGACCCAATCCGCGGATCCGACCTAGGTATTTTTTTTTTTAATTTTTATTTTAAATAATATTTTAAATAAATAAATAAATAATTTATTTAAAAAAATCAAAAAATGTTTTATTTTCGAAAAATATTTAAAAAACAGTAAAAAATATTTTATTTTCCAAAAAATCAAAAAATATTTTATTTTCCAAAAAATATCTATTTTTCGAAAAAAAATAAAAAAAAAATAAAAAATATTCCATATTTTCCAAAAAATGGCAAAAATCCAAAAAAAGCCAAAAATTCATGAAAAATCCAAAAAAATCCAGAAAAACCAAAAAGACTTGTATTTTTCCAAAATACCAAAAAAATCCAAAAAAATCCCTTTTATGTAAAAAAAAAAAAAAAAAAAGACTCAAATGTTTTTCCTCCCAAAAATGCATGGAAAATTCCCCAAAAATCTAAAAAGCCTTAGGGTTTAAACAAGATTAGGTACCGAAAGGGCATTAGTGATTAACTAGTGTAATCAAGTCACCGATCCTAATTTCTCTGGGTTGCGCAAGAGTGAGTATTTCTCCCAATACTTCGCTTGGGTTTCTAAGCAACCCAACCCAAATCGATTAGTGGCGACTCCATTTTAAAAATTGATTTACAAGGTTAAAAATTAGACTATTAAAGTCGTGAATTGGTGGACTTTGGAGAGTCCGGGCATAACTAATTTTAGCCGAGCCATTAGCCTCCTTAGGCGCCTATACCCGATTACGGGTGCCGAAAAAAAGAGAGGTCGCGACATCAGCAAGAAGTAGCATACCTTTGCCACACACTACCTTTCAAAAGCCAAAGCTTTCCTCAAATTTTCCTCTTTCTTCTTAGCTTCAAACATTGCAATCAGATGTGCTGATTGTTCTCGTTGGATAAGCTGTCGTGCTTCTGATAATGCTTGACCTAACTCTTCAAACTTCAGGTTCCACTCCTTTTTGTCGAACAGAAGCAGCCCCACATTATATTGATGATCAAATAGCTACCAAAAGACTTCTATTTAGGTTAACAACAATTGCTAGATCTCAGTATATAAGAATTTCAGGGAATTTAATTCCTAAATGTCAAATGCTTAACCTAATACAACACTACATATATAGATAGACATGAGATTTTGTGGCAATTGCACATCCAAAAGTTGGAAAAAGTACACTTCCACTGTGAACCTCACCTAAAACAACATCATCATCCAAAATAACAGACACGATTCTTCCAACTATTAATGCAAACAAAAATCATAATAAATAATCAAATGAGAAATGTCGAGTATTAAGCAACACATTGCATGTTCATCTCAACAGGATTGAGCCACAGATCAGTAGTTGCCATTTGAGCTGCATTTGAGATGCTTATCTTGCCCCCCACACTTTGACAAATTCCAAAGAACCCCATAATTCTCCTAAAATACTTTTGGGATTCCTACTAACTTGCTAATTTCTATAAGAGGATTTGAGGATAGTTTTCCCTGAAGTAGCTTGATAAGTCTCATAATTGCTAAATTGCCAAGTCCATTTAAAAGACTAATAAACACCTCGATTGGACAAGATGCTTCTTGAATTGTAGCAAAACAAAGAGGAGATCCGTGACATCTCACTTTTCACACTTTTCACATCATCTATTAGCGTTTGAAAGTCTCGCTGCATACAGAGGAGCATAAAATCTCCCCTAGGAGGGTTTGACTGGTCAATGAATCGGAAGTTACACAAGTAAATGAGCCTGCCTATTCCAAACTACATCTCATGCTGTGTTTACTTGGGTAGGTAATTACACATGACAAAATTTCCATCCTACAAACAGGTGCATAGAACATTATTATACAATTGCAAGAAGCAACAACCAACCTAGAACAGCTATATACACTCTAAGGAATAAGCATGGTGTCAAAACATAGTATGCCCGATTTATCTTGAAAAATATTTATCCTATTCCTCAAACACTACTACCCTCCCTCCTTACCTCCCTTCCTCTGAACTCAACTATGGACACAAGGTGCTGCATTCGGTCAAACACAACAAAGCTAACCATTCTAGCACAACTGATATCCAAGAACCCATTCAGCTGAGGTAAACTAATTACTCCAAGCCTTAGAAAATGGTTATAAAGTTAATCAACCATATCTATCAAATTTACCTTAGTTTTCGAGCTTCCTAGCAGTCCTTTCGATCCATCTCTGCTTCGACCCGCCTCTCCAAACCGCCTCTAGTGCCCCCCATTGTCCTTCAACCCAACATTCCCCATTACTTTCCCATCCATCGAGGCCACCGACGGAGGCGGCTGTGCCGGCCCATCAAGGAAAGCCGCCGCCTTTCCCCCTTGCCATCGCTCCTCGCAGCCACGGTCCGTTGGAGGGACGCAGAGCTGCAAATGGGGAAACAATATATCATGGACCAAATTTAGTCAAAATACATGTAAAAAGGGTGTTTTAGTTTTTTGGGTTAATACCTTGAAAAACTCTAAACCGGTACATACGTGACAAATTTACCCCAAACTATTTTTTTGACCACCAAAAACCCCAAACTGGTATGCCTTTGACAAATTTATCCTAAACTAGTACACTTGTGACAATTTACCCTCTATTAGTTTTAGTTAAATTTTCTTGTTAAATTATAAAGTTAAATAACACGTGACAATTGACTGGTATATCAATTTGAGATTTTACACTCTGTTTGTCATAGTTTATAATTTTTGTGATTTTTTTGTGGTATTAATCTAATTTTTCAGATGGTATATTAGTCACAAATTTACCAGTTTGGGGTTTTTTGTGGTTGAATAAATTAATTTGGGGTAAATTTGTCATAAATGTACCAGTTTAGGGTTTTTTATAGTTAGTCGGGGTAAATTTGTCACAGGTGTACCAGTTTGGGGTTTTTCATGGTCAAAAAATAGTTTGGGGTAAATTTGTCACAAGTGTACCAGTTTGGGGTTTTTTAAGGTATTAACCCTAGTTTTTTTTTCTTCTTCTTTCTTTTTTTCCTTTTATTAATATTACCAAAATCAAGACTCCAATAGTCATCCCCCATATGTTGTTCGTTACACGTATTTTACTTTTTCCTAAGATTTGTAGATTGAAAACTTTTTATTTAGTTAAAATCACACGCATGAAACCTTTAAAAGTGTCTGATAAAAAAATCTTTAAAAGTGCAATAATTATGTATTTTTCAAATTTTAAACAACGCTATTTTTCTTTTTCTGGAAATTTTTGGAGGAAAACAGGAAAAGAAAATCATATCTATACATTTATTTCTCCACTTATTCTAATATTACTTTAATAAAGAAAGAAAATAGATGTATTTCTAAATTACCCATGTATTAAATAATACATGTTAAATATATCTAAGTCTCATTTCACACAATTTCTACTGTAGTTATCTATTTTTAACCTCCGTTAACAATCACCAAACCCGTAACTATATTATAGAGAAATGACATTTAGAAAGAGACTTTTCTCTCCAATCTCTCACTTAGAGTATTAAACTAATTTTGTAAACTAATTTTTAGTATAATTGGCATTACCTACGATTCCTATGATTGCTTGGGCCGAACTGTATTAAAGAGTAACAAATGAAATTTCATGGGCAAACTTTCTCTTCGAAAGAATAAAACGCATGATAGTGGATAATAAGTTTTTATTGATAATTGATTAAATGCACATGCTACACGAATAATCAAGAGTCATTGATGCATTATCCTGATTATCTAGGTTACAATGTCGTTTCGACTTATAGAGAAGGGGAATATATTATTTTCTTATTTTGGCAACATTCGTTTAACATACTATCAATGTATATTAGACTTAGGAGGACCTTCCAAGAGATAAGTCACCAATAGGAAAGTTAATGGGTTGCCAAGCGCAAGGACGTAATATGGAAACTTTTGGGTTTTAATTTAATCAATTTAACATGTGAATTAATTTAATTAGGAGTCAGCACTAATAAATTATTGGTAGGTTGATTAGACCCTATGTATGAACTAGAGATACAATGGGTTTGGGAAACTTAATTACATTAGATTAATCTAACTCCATTTTTGGTATAGTACCTTTATCCTGTTATTTTCAAAAATATTTTGTAGGCAATCTTGATTAATTTTAAGGCTAACCACTAGGGTGCACAATCAAGGATCTAGCACTTGATAAACCAAAGCAACAAATAAAAATTGCCAAGAACAAAGCACAACTTTACTATGATGAATTTCCCAATATACAAAAGATGTTGATTAAAAAAGAAAAAAAAGGAAAAAAAAAAAGAGTAGCATGCATAGCTTAAACTAAACATTAAGTTCTAAATAATCATGCAATCTCAAACTAAATATTTTTTATGTTTTTCTATATGCAATTTTAACCCAAGTTTAATATGCACGAATTATTGAATTAATGACGTTTGAGATGACTTGATTTTAATGACAAGTAAAATTAATATGAACTATTCTAAAGATGATGTGGCAAGTGGTGACAAGACATGGAATTGATGCAATGTCAACATTTTCTGGGATTTTCTTTTAAAAGTTAAAATAGGAAAGTACTTAAAATACGATATTTACCGAACTTAAATTAGAAATAATTAATGGGGTTTACTCCCCAATCCACTTTCATCTCTTTTAAATTTTTTATTCTCTCGATCTGAGCGAAGCTGAGCGAATCGTGAGTTTGAGACAGCACGATGATCGAGAGTTCTTCTTCGAGATCGAATTTGACGGCGGATTCGGATATTGGTATTTGGCGTTTTCTTCTTCTTTTCTTTTTTTTTTTTGGATTCCAATTGGCTCTCTCTCTCTCGCTTATAATTTTGCATATGGTTTTGTGTGTCATTCTGACTTTTTGCCAAGTGGATTTTGTGTTGTTTTTAAGTTGTTAAGTAGGAGAAAACTTGTTATTTGTCTCAGATTTTGAGCCATCATGGTATGGTGATTTTCGCGTGCAAGTATAATTTTGGTTTAAGAATCATCACTAAGTGGCTGATTCATTAAAAGGGAAAGGGAAAAAAAAAGGGAATGTTCTCTAAGTGAAGAACTGTGAAAATAATGACATCTGCATAATTGGTGCTATTTGTCCACCAAGCTTGTGCTGTCTCTCCAAGGTTGCTTTCAAGTTGGGACGGTGGTTTGGGCGCGCATTTCGGCCTAGCAACTTCTTTTAGTAGCATCCAAAATTAGAAGTTATAATATCAAGATTAGAAGTTAAAAATCCACGGGCTAAGCTATGTTTGCTTGTCAGACGTGGATCTCTAGTCAAAGCCCATCGTTGACTCATCTCGTGGGCTTCCATTCAACGCAAAGGTAAAAACAAGATGAGAAGAGTGTCAATGTCAATGTGCAGAAGTCCCTGTTATGCAATTATCAAACCAATAAGAAGTATGTCATATTATATGTATTCCCCATTTCAACATATTATGAGTGTTAAAATCTCTGAATGCATCATATTAACAAGGGTTAGAATTTACGTTCCTGTATCAAATTCAAATTATAAATCCATGTCGGATCATCATCTCCAAAAATTATAATTATCATTAAATCAAGCCAGAAAAAATGTTTCTTAGACTCAGATTGTATTAAAACATTAAAATCTATTTTCATAAACATGCTAGAAAAGACTGATATCATTTGGAGAAATAACTTTGTAACCTAACATGATTATTTTTAATCTTAGTGCAGAACTACAAATATGTTTTCGAGGTCTTACTATATGGTGACATAAGTAAAAAAGGAGAATGTTTTTGGCTAATTGATAGTAATCTTCCTTTAAAATTCATAATTTTTGTTCATAACAGCAACTTATCCGTCATGTATCATTTTGTAACCTTCTTTATAGAATATAATTTTCTTTTGTCGTTGCAGATAATATAGATTCTATGATTTGTAATGGTCCAAAAAAACTAACAAGCTACCTAAGTTTGTAGTATGTCTCTTTTTCAATTAATTAATAAATTATCTAATGGATCATAACTTTTATTTGACATTGGCATAGTTTTCCTTAGATAGTCGTAAGTTTTTTCAATCACATGGTTCGTAATTTTCCATGAAAATGAAAAATCTACCTAAGATAACAAATTTTTTATGCTACTAGTAGTAAAATATTCTTTACTCATTGGGAAAGTAGAAACTCCCTTCTTTTTAAGAAATTAAAATAATAAAAAGGAAGCATCTCAGTTCCGTGGTTAGTTCACTTGTCAAGGCATTTTGCTCACATAGAGAGAGAGAGAGAGAGAGAGAGAGAGAGAGAATCCTGCAGAGCCGAGCGCCGGTTAGGGTTTTTCTTCTTCTTCTTGGTAGCTCTGGTTTGCTTCTGCTATTCGATCGTCACCGTGGATGCTTCCGTCCACGACTACTTCAACAAAGCTTTCACCTCCCGCTCCAACGCCTTCTTCTTCCATGCCGGCAGCGAAGGCCTCCGTGCTCCGAGGTCTGCGATCCCACCTTCTTTTGATAGCTCCTAATTGCCACGACCAGCCCCAAGGGAAGTCCTTCATCAGGTACGGATTTTTCCATTCTCTACTCTGGCTGCGATTCAGCTCCAAGAGATTTTGGTGGTCTCGTCTTGTTGCCTTGGAAGTTTGCTGGTGTCCCAATGGATGAACCGTCTTTGTTGGTTTCTGGGAAGTTATGCTGAAATGGTGAACACGTTTGATTTCTTAGGTTCTATGTGATTTACACACACACACACACACACACACACACACACACACACACACGAGAATGCCATCGAAGTCCTTAAAATGAAATAGTTGAAATTGCCCACGTGTCATTAAGGAATTTTTACTTTTCAATTTAAATTTTGGACTTAATTGTAATTTTTCAATAAAGGATTAAGAGTTAATTAGAAATTTAAGATTCGATTGCACGTTCTAAGGAAGATTTGGGACTTGATCAAATAAATTGGGAAGTCGCTTAATTATTTTGCAATTATTTCTAACAACATTAATAAAGCAAAATAACAAATGTTATGTAACGATCTCCTTAGGCTTCATAATTATAATTTTGAGTCACATACATAATGACATTTGAGAAAATTAAACCATCCGCTCCCATCGATATATGATAGTACTGATAAGACAAGATACTCATTGTCTTCTAGATCCCAGGAGACGCGGAATTTTCGCACAACCCTCCCCCCAATCTTCCTTGCCTCTTTTCCGCACCGCCCGGAGCACTTTTGTCCTCGTCAAAAAGCCTCTCTCGCTCTCTCTCTCCGTTTTTCTCCCTCGTCGCCCAGCAAAGCCCAACACCTGTCTCATCGATGGAGCGTTTCGCTTGGCCTGAGAACCTCTCCTCAAGCCGCAAGCACGCGATCCAGGATCTCCTCCATGACCAGAATCCCACGAAGAAGCTCAGAGATCTTTTCGACGCTCACTCTCAAACTGGCAATAACACAGGGCAGCCCCTGTTCGCTGAAGATCTGTTCTTCAACGTCCTCAGGTCGTTCGGCAACTCCATATCTGAATCGATGAGCGCCGAGTCCGACGAGGTCTTGCAGCTCCCGACCAACGCCTGTGTCAGGTCCGAGATCTCGGAGGGAAGTGAAAGCATCAAGCCTCCGATCCCAAGGTACGCAAGGGCCAAAATTCGCGTCTTTTTACTTTTGACTTTGTCTGAAAAGTAATTTATCTATTTAAATGAAGTTTCCCGCAATTATAATAACATATGTAAGTTTCTTTTTTGGCAAGTGTATTTACATCAATGGAACGTTTCGCTTGGCCTCAGAACCTTTCCACAAGCCGCAAGCGCATGATCGAGGAGATCCTCCGAGCCCAGAAGTCCGTAACGACGCTCCTAGATCTGTTCAGCGCTCAGTCCCAAGCTGGCAATAACATACAGCTGCCCTCGTCTGCAGAAGATCTGCTCGAAGACCTCAAGGAGTCGTTCGCCAACAGCCTATCCTTATTGGGGATGGCCGAGTCCGACGAGGTCTCGCAGGTCCCAACCAAATCCTGTGTCAGGGAGGACTCTGATGAGCAGAGCACTAGTACCCCGGTCCCGAGGCAATTAAGGTCTTTATTTATTTATTTCTATTTTTTACTTCTGACTTTGTCTGAAAGTAATTTATCGATTTAACTAGTGTTTCACGCAATTAAAAAAATAATTATAAAGCTTCTTTTTGGGAAGAAATCGCATGTTTGAAAATGACAGTGTGAAGATCTCCCTTCAAAGTTTAGTAGTTTGATAAAATCAAAATTTATCCTATTTTGTGTTTGCTGTCTCCTTAAAATATAATAAAGTTGGATATAAAATGGATAACCCGAATAAAATAAATTTTACACATAGCATAGGATGAAAGAGGTTTTACATGGAGCTAAATTATCTATATTCGTCTAAGTAATTCTAACAAAAAAAGAAGAAGTAAAATTACTCATTTTTGCTCGGAAAGACTTTAGATAGATAGACAAGACTAGACTAGAATTTGATTTTCAAGTTCAAGTTACCTAGGTACCTCACAAATGATGCATCCATTTTCATTAATTTTTCATATATATTTTATTTGTTCTGTTTTTTGTTCAGATTTATACATAAATCTTAATAATTCTAACATGAATTGGGAATTACCCATTTTTTTTTTCGTAGAGGGACTTCGAATACATGGACAAGATTGGATGACCATGAATTTGTCTACGACGGGTACTCATGGAGGAAATATGCTCAAGAAGCGATTCTCAAGTCGGAGTTCCCAAGGTACTTCACAAATAATTTATCCATTTTCATTAGTCTCTCATATATAGGAGAAAAATAATTTATGAAGTAGAAAGAACTCTATTATTGCTTGATGTCTAAAACAAATAATATGTGGGAATCTTTACAAAAAATCATGGCTTCAAATCAATCATACATTTAATAACTTAAGCTTTTGAAATAGTTAGTAGTGGTCCACAAAAATCTCACAATAAGAAACACATCCATCTATCAACCTGGCTAAATTATTTATGCTTCTCTCATGATGAACAATTAAGGAAAATGTGTTATTGCTTGTGATTAAAGCTGTGTTTGTAGGAACTACTACGGATGCTCTCACAAATTTGACCAGGGGTGTCAAGCGACCAAGCAGGTCCAAAAGATAAAGGATGACCCACCCATCTACAGGACTATATGCCAAGGCCACCACACTTGCAAGTAGGGGTAAACATGGTATTAGGGTAGAACTTGAAACTTGGAACCTAAAAATCGGACCAGTGGGAACCTATCCAGTTTTAGATTTTAAGGTATGTACGGTAGGTTTCAAATTCTAAAAATTAGAGAACTTGGAAAACCTGTTTTGATGGATAGGTTCCAGATTCTAAATAAGTGAAACCTTGAATAAGTTTTTGTATTTTTCTTTATTAATGTCTTTGCGCGATCCTACAATATTTCATAGCATCCAATGATGAGTGTGTAATCTAAAATCACTAGTTTGAGCTTCCATTTTACAACTAAGACTTTTATTCTATTAATGTTTTATAGTTTTCATCTATCTAAATATAATTTGTGGTCAATTGATTGTAGCAACAAGTAGTAATACTCCAATCATTTAATTGATAATACACATGGAACCTAGTAGACCTTAGGACCAATCATGGAATCTGTGACAAGATAGATTCCAAGTTACAGGATATGTAAGGTACATTCTAAGTTCCAAAAAATGATAAACTTGTTCCGACGGGTAAGTTCCATATTCTGAATGGAACTTATATGAAAACTGGAACCGTTTACCCTATCTATGAGAACTTCATCCTCAAATCCCCCTCACTCATCCTGAACTCACCAAGCCCTAGGGGCTCCTCCGTCCCCCAAAGTTTCAACACTAGCCTCATTGAACAAGACGACGACAACACCAACCCTACCTTCTTCAACTTTCTATTAGTGAATCATGAGCAAAAGTTGCCCAGTGGGCATGATCTGAATCCCCACGGCCATGGCCATGGCCATGATGACAGTAGAAAGAACAACAATCAATCCACATCATTGGATTATTACGCTCCGCATCATCTAATTATTATGCTTCTGTTGAGGAGATCTAAACTGGTCCTCAGATCAAGGGGATGTGATGCTTAGGGTCTCATAGCTTTGATATGGTTGTGGGGTCTGAGTTTCATGATCTGTTAGATTATGAATTTCTATGTTGAATTTGGTGGAGGTTTCTTGATTAATATGGGAGGTGTTTTGGTAGAATGAATTTCCTTGAAACTACTAATCCTTTGCCGCGGTTTATTTAAAAGCAAAAGGAGCCATATAATTGCTAATGTAATGAAAATGATTCCTATTCTTGTGAGCCAGCCTTCTTTTGTAGAAAAATATTTTGTAATTACGGGCTTTTTTTTATATCCTGTAAAGATTCTCTCAATTTGAGGGACACCAAATACACTTCATTTCCAGAAAAGAAGGTGCAATTACGCATCATTGCAATCAACTCAGATTTACATGGTAAACATCACTAATTATCTGCAAATGAAAATTTATTCCGTAGTAAATTGACTTTATATTGATCAACACGAACTGATTACATCAAGGACCAAGAAGCAAAAAGTTCAAATTCTATGATCAAAATATACTAGAATGTTACATATCCAACAAATGCACACCCTCTTAAAATCTAAATCATCAACAATTGCTGCTGCATAATGGACAACATTGATCTAGAGGTTCATAAGTGACTTCTCCATAGCACGTAATTTCAAATGCAACTCAAAGGTGATTCTCCTTTGATGGTCCCAACATCCTTTGAAGCGGTTATTGACTGTGAATCTCGCAGTTTGAATCACAGCATCAACGAGAGGCAGAGACTGAAAGCAGCTTGGAGTTCTGGCCCTCCACTGATTAATGCGACGCCTCCAAAGTAGCTTCAAGAAACACAACGAAAATCCCTTCTCTTAGGGGTCTGCTTCAACCAAGATAGTTCGACATATCAATTACCAATGCTTCAATGAATGAATTTCATTTGCAAAATGCGAAACCAAATCCAATGAGAACAACCGCACTTTAAAATAGGTGAGATTTGGATTCACTATGATCATCACAAAACTGCAAGCCAGGAAATGAACAACCTCCTACAAAGCAATTTATCGTTCTTTCTGCTTCTAAGATTCCAGCTCCAGTCCATTTAATTTGGCGAAAAATACCTGGAATCACAATGCTTGACCGATCAGGTTTTGGTGGGTCGACTCACCTGAAGAATGCACATGATTGGATTTGCACTGTAGAAAGAAAGGTCAGAAATCACAATGCTTGCCCCGTCTCCAATGTCTCACGCTAGCTAGGTTGATTTTGCAGTAAAAAATTAATGTGAATGTTCTCACCGAACTCAGTGCAAACATAGATGCTAAAATCAAATGTTGCTGCTTCAGATTTGACTAAACCGAACATGATAGAATCATACAACTAATTCCTATTATAGTGCTAATTCCAACCTCACAAATGTTAAATTGAAGGAATGTGCAAGTTTAGCGATACCTAAGTAGTTGGTGACAAGAGTGTCCATATCGATGTACCAAAATCCCAATTATGCGATTATCGAATTAATAATAGGATTTCACATTATAGTAAATCCCCCATTAGTTGAGTGACAAATTTCTGCATATTATAGGTGAAAATCGCTGAATGCATCATATTAACTGGGCTTAAAATATACTCACGTGTCAACTTCAGATCATAAACCCATGTCAAGTTCATATTCATCATCATAAGACATTACGTTTTTTCTATATTAAAAGTCAGCTGAACAATGATGTGTTTTTAAATTCATATTTTTTCTTATCGAAATTAGGCTTTGTCAAAAGATCTACTTTCATAAATGCGGAATCAGAGATATCATTTGAAGGATACTTCTGCACAGTTGGGTAAGAGAAAAAAGGGTAACGACTCCTCCTAATTGATGGTGGCCTAGGCTTTCCATGAACTTTGTGATTTTTAAATTAATATCAATTAACCTATCACATATCATTTTGTAACTTTTATTTATCAGAACGTAATTTTCTTTTTGTCATCGTAAGTTCTATAGATCCGATAATTCGTAATAGTCCACAAAAAATAATAATAAGAAGAAAGTCATCTAATGAAGTTAACAATATTTTTCTTTTCCTATTACCAGTAAATTATCTAAACAAAGGTAAATTTCATTTGACACCCATAGTTGATCTCATTAATAGTAAATTTAGCTGTAAAATATTCTTCTACAACTTTCTTTAGAAGGAGTAATTTACCACGAAAATTCGTAATCTGCCTCAATTAATAACCATTTTTTAGGGAAAAATTATCAAAAACCCCAAACTATGCCCATCACGACATATCTATCATAAATTTTTCTATAACATAAAAAATTCCAAACTTATACATGTGTGTTACATTTACCCTCTATCAAGGTTTTGTCAATGAGAATCGTTAAAAATTTGCCTACATGTACGTCGAAAAGCAAACAACATTGACATGGCGTCCACGTGGCTTAAGTGAAACAAAAGTAACATTGTTTTGACTTCATCTGATGGAACATTGATAAAAGGTAAATGTGTCACATAAATATAAGTTTGGAATTTTATATCACAAGAAACAAATAAGATAAATGTGTCATTGTGGGCATAACTTGAGATTATTAATGTCACCAAAAAAAAATTCAAAGTAAATATGTTACTGTAAGTATAGTTCATTATTTTTAGTGGCTTTTTTCCTAATTGTTATCCAAAAATCCAACATAGAATGTAGACCGGCTACATAAAGGCACTTATTGGAAAAGTAGAAATTCCCTATTTTTTAGAAATTAAAATAGAAAATGGAAGCATCTCAGTTTCGAGGTTAGTTCACCTGCAAAGTTCTTTTTGCTCAGAAATAGAGAGAGGGAGAAGGAAATGGAAGTGAGAGAATCATGTAGAGCTAAGCGTCAGTTAGGGCTCTTCTTCTTTGTAGCTTTGGTTTGTTTGTGCAATCCGATCATCACAATAGATGCTTCCATCCACGACTCTACTTCAACGAAGCCTTCACCTCATGCTCAATTGCCTTCTTCTTCCATGGCGGCAGGGAAGACCTCCACACTCCCCAGTCTACAATCCCACCTTCTTCAACAGCTCATAATATTATGATGAGCTCAAGGGGAAGTCTTTCATCAGGCATTGCTGGGAGTGACTTGTTGGAGGTAATAGGTTTGAGAGAGAAAAGATAGTTGCTTGAAGTATTACACCAAGAGACGTCAAGTTTGGAACGCTCAACAGTGTTACCTCTAGCGTAAGGAAACCCTAGAGTTTTTATATGCACGTTATTGGGCTTCGGCCCATATAGACCCAAATAACCATGCTTTTTACCTATTGGGCTTGTATGTAAACATATTATTTTTGGACTATATTAATAATATATCCAACAATCTCCTCCTATGTTCACCATACAGCACAATCCAACAAGGTAGTCAGTGTAATGTTCATACAAACATTAATCATCCACATTCAGTCCAAGACAATCAACTCGGATCGGTCAAAGAGTATTCCAATAGGAAAGTATTAAACTAAATCATCATGTGCAAACTAAATAAGTGAATCATTCTTATCATGAATCTGTTCTGAGATTAAAAATCCAAATCCCAAAATAAATCTCAGATTCAGTTCACAACCAATATATGCATATTAATCAAGTATAAGTAGGCCAGTCAAAATAGTCTAAGGCCTTACAAATATAAGAAACAAGCATAATAATGTCCACAAAATAGAAATAGCAAAATACAAGTCTCAAGTAAATGGACTTTATCAAAATAGGCAATAGCAGGTAAATTGTCAAGTCCCCACACGCTCTAAGTGATATATATTCATTCATCAAGTAGGTCATCCTGGTCAGGATCCCACTCATTAAGCTCTCCTCCATCTCTTCCATCCCCTGTAGAATGTCAAATATGAATTTCATATTATCATGAATTCAATCAATTGAATAAAAACTTAGCACCATTCCATCAAGCAGAGAAGAACATATATTGATGTCATAAAGCATCATAATATCATGTCATAAGCATCAAGCCAGTTTCATAAATTATGAACAAGACCTAAACAATGTGATTTACAAAGAGCCATCAACTTAATAGGCTTCTTATGTAAACAATTGTTTCTATGTTTTAATTTGGAATGTCACAAGTACTGATTCCTTAAAGTCAAATAATCTAGCATCAAGTTTGGAATGAGACCATTTAACCAAAAAGGATAGTCCAATCTAGTTGAATTGTATCATCAAGTTTAGAATGACACAATTTTCCCAGATAGAACATTTGAATTAGGTTAAAGTCATCTTCATCAAATTTGGAATGAGACAACTCACCCTCTTCAAATTAGTCAACAACTGTGAACATCGATGAAACATATAAACTGTGCTTATCATTGTAACCAATAAAGAAAGATTTGATAATTCAAAACACACAATTAGAAGGTAAGTAAATGATAGTTAAGACTTGCCTATATAGTCTTTAACCCCAGTTCCCCCATTGTTTTGAATAATCGATCTTTAGGCATACCTTTGGTGAGAGTATCGGCTATGTTATCCTTCGATCTTACATCGATCAAGGTGATAACCCCTTGTTCTCTCAGATAATTCAACAACGCATGTCTCAGTCTCACATATCTTCTCTTTGAATTAAAGAAAGAATTCTTGACGACTTGGACAGCTGCTCGATTATCACAGAATAGGCTTAAAGAATTAATCTTTAGCCAAGTCAAAGGAATATCCATAATCAGATTATTTATCCACTCTGCCTCTTCACCGACTGAGGCTAAAGTAAAAAGTTCCGATTCCATAGACGACAATGCAATACAAGTCTGTCGTTTGGATTTCCATGTAATAGCAGCTCCACCCAAAGTAAATACATACCCACTAGTGGACTTACTATTTCCGATATCTGAGCACCATGAGGCATCAGAATATCCATCCACAATTGGAGGATAACCAGAATAATAAAGAGCATAATCTTTAGTACCTTTAAGGTATCTCATTAACCTATTGAGGGCATCCCAATGCTTTTTACTAGGATTACTAGTAAAACGACTCAACATGCCAACTGTAAAGGCTATGTCAGGTCTAGTGCAACTCATAGCATACATGAGACTACCAATCAGTTTCGAGTACTTTAACTGATCCACGCTGGTCCCTTCATTAGGACTCAGTCTATTATTATAATCACATGGTGTCTCACTCGGTTTACACTTATTGTATCCCCAAGTAGAAAGTAGCTGCTCAATATAATGAGTCTGGCTAAGGGAGATGACTTGCCGTTCAAAGCTTACTTTCATGCCAAGAATGATATTAGCAATACCAAGATCTTTCATGTCAAATTCTTTAGCTAAAGTAGCTTTTACGTCACTCACTACAGAATGATCAGAACCAAGAATTAACATGTCATCAACATACAAGCAAATGATGACTATCTTATTTGACATAGAACGATGGTAAAGGCATTTATCTGAATAACTAGAATGAAAGCCATAACTCTTTACCACTTCATCAAATTTAAGATGCCACATCTTAGGTGCTTGTTTAAGACCATATAGGGATTTATTTAATTTACAAACTTGGTCCTCAAGACCTTTCATAACATATCCTTCCGGTTGTTCCATGTAAACTTCCTCATTTAAATCCCCATTTAAGAAAGCTGTTTTTACATCCATTTGATGCACTACAAAGTGTTCAATAGATGCCAAAGCAAGAAGAATTCTTATAGTTGATAGATGACACACAGGTGAATAGACATCAAAATAGTCTATTCCACTATGTTGTTTATAGCCTTTAGCTACTAAACATGCTTTGTATCGGGCTATTGATCCATCACTATTCAATTTCTTCTTCAACACCCATTTACAGCCTATAGCTTTAGCCCCTTCTGGCAAATTTACTAGCTGCCAAGTGTGATTTTGCAACAGAGAGCTCATTTCATCATCTATGGCTTCTGCCCATGGTAGAGATTCCTTAGATCTCATTGCTTCCTGATAGGAGAATGGATTATCCTCAAGATGGTAAGCAACAAAGTCCTCACCAAAACTTTTGGGAATTCTCTCTTGTAGATACTCTTACTGGAATTGGTTCAATAGCAAACTGTGTGGAATTAGTATCAGAAGGGCCTATTTCAGATTCTACAGGAAATTCTGAAATCATATCTGTAGATCCAGAAACATACAAGCCTTGATCTCTGATAAACTTGTTTTCAAAGAACACTGCATCTCTAGATTCTATCATTGTGTTAATAGATAGATCTAAAAACCTATTTGCAGCGCTATCTTCTGCACTACCTAGATATACACAAGTAATAGTTCTAGATCCCACCTTAGGTTTCTTAGGATCTGGTATACTTACATAAGCAATACAGCCCCAAGTCTTAAGAGTATCATATCTACAATGGCGCTTATGCCATATCTCGTAAGGTGTCATGGACAACTTAGAGTGTGGCAACCTGTTCAAGATGTGATTTGCAGTTAGGACTGCTTCTCCCCAGTAGGAGGAAGGCATGCCAGCTGTAAGTAACATAGAGTTTAACATTTCAGTTAACGTTCTATTCTTACGCTCTGCAACACCATTTGATTGGGGTGAATAAGGAGCAGTAGTTTCAAGTATTATACTTTCTGAAGCACAAAATTCCTTGAACCTTGACATAGTATATTCTCCTCCTCTATCACTCCTAAACCTCTTACTTTTCAAGTTGAGTTGATTTTCTACTCTAGACTTGAAAATCTTAAATTTTTCAAAAGCCTCATCTTTCGATTTCAACAAATAGACATGACAATATCTAGAAAAATCGTCTATGAATGTTATTAGATACTTCCGACCACCTTTAGTAATGTAATTTCTAAAATCACAGATGTCAGAATGTATTAGCTCAAGAAGTTGTGTGCATTTAGAAACCAATTTAAAGGGTTTTCTAGTGATTTTAGCCTGTGCACACACTTCACACTTATCAAATCGAATAGAATAATGGAATGTTATGAGTTTTAGCTAAATGTTGCGTTTTCCTGTAATTCACATGTCCAAGTCTATTGTGTAGCAACTTTGGATCAATCAAAGTAGAATTCACATGGTTTATGCTATTAGCATTTAAACTCAACCTATACATACCATTAACCATGAATACACAACCAAAATAATATGAGTTAACAGATAAAGTTACTCTACCATTCATAGTTGAAAAAGACATACCAGCTTTATCAAGTAAACTCATAGATATCAAATTCTTCTTAAGTAAAGGTACTACTCTAACATCTTTCAGAGTTGGTAATTTACCTGAAGAAAGCACCAAATTTGCGGTTCAGGATGAGTCACCTTTGCCTCACCACCATTGCAATTTTCCACAGTATCTTTCAGTTCTGTGACATCAGTGAGTAATTTCTTGTCATTTGTAGCATGACAAGTAGCGCCACTATCCAACCACCACTCAGAAGAGACGCTGGCCTTTCCATTCTTCATCATTCCAATGAAGGCTCGAGGCTCAGATCCTCTAATTAGCATATTGGCCTCATTATGTGGTGTGTCATTATTTGGCTTCTTCGGCAACTTACACTCTGCTGCCCAGTGACCCCACTTTCCACAGTTATGGCACTTGCCCTTCTTCTTCTTTTTGAAGATAGTCTTTCTGGCCTCTAACTGTAAAGAGGATTCACCTTTTGGTGACTGGACTTTTTCTGAGGTTTATTGGAATGTGAAACTAAGTTGGCAACTGACTTTTGTTGTCCCACTTGTTCCAAACTCTTCCTAGTGATATTTTGATCATCAATGTGAATATACCTCTTTAATGCATCTAGTCCCATTTGTACCTTCAGTCTGTGCTTTTCAGTCTTGAAAGAACTCCATTCAGTTGGCAGTTTGCTCAACACAAGACCGACGAAGAGATTATCGGACATATCAGAATTATCATCTTTCAGCTTGTTTCTCATGTTCTCAAATTCAACTAACTGAGAGGTGATGCTTGAATTCATAGTGAATTTAAAGTCAAAGAATTTCTCCGCTAGGAGAGTTTTAGATAGCCCCTCTTGTTTTTGGAACTGAGCGTTCAAATGATCTCATATCTCTTTCGCCGTCTTATACTCACTATAAGTCATAGCCAGATTAGGATTTAGAGAGTTCAACAAGTAATCTCTACAAAAATCCTCATCTTTGTTCCATTGATATTCATTCACATTCAGTGGTAGATGCAAAATCGCTCAATATAGTATAGAATATGTCACGTTCTTTCATGCCAAATTGAACATGTAATTTCCAGCCATGAAATTCAGTAACATCAAAAGATTGCAACTTTATAATATCATAGGAACTACGCTTTGCCATTTTAATCAAAGCAAAGTGTTAGAAAGAGTGCACCTTGAAGTCCTCAGAGCAACAAAGTTGAATAACTCCCCTAACCTTGATCAAACCGCTCTGTAGGGATGGAATTTGCCAAAAAAAAAAAAACCCATTAATGGATTTGGAGCGCCCAAAAACCTTAGGATGGACTGCCTTTGTCGCTGAAACTCGCTGAAAAATTTCGCCCCCCGAAATTCGCTAGAAATTCAGATGGAAACTTCCGGGTGCCGTAACTTCTCCGTCCGACCTTCGATTGACGCGAGTGACCACTCAAAACGTTCGTATAGATGAGTAGATCAAAGCCCAAGTGGTTTCACCCTCTAAAATTGGCTATAATTTTTTGAATTTTTTTAATCAAAGATTTCGGTCACCCGAATCTTCAAACTCAGATCCCGGCCAATATCACCGTCGAAATCGAAAGTAAATTACAGCCGCGAGTTCGTTTTGACAAAATCTTCAAGAAGACACTTTACTCGCTCAAATCCGACACACGAACATAATACTTCAAGATTGTTGGAGGTAATAGGTTTGAAAGAGAAAAGATAGTTGCTTGAAGTATTACACCAAGAGACGTCAAGTTTGGAACGCTCAACAGTATTACCTCCAGCATAGGGAAAGCCTAGAGTTTTTATATGCACGTTATTGGGCTTCGGCCCATATGGACCCAAATAACCATTCTTTTACCTATTGGGTTTGTATGTAAACATATTATTTTTGGACTATATTAATAATATATCCAACATGACTTTGACAATTTTTAATAATATTACAATATTTTTTTGAATTTTTTATTTTTTTTATTCTTTTCTTCTTCTTCTTCTTCTTCTTCTTCTTCTTCTTCTTCTTTTTCCCTTTTACCTTTTCCCCTTCATTGGCCATTGCCAGACTACCCTTGCCAACCCAAGTGAGGGCTGCCCTCGCCTAAGTCTGGTGACCTCCATTGACCATTGACAAGGCCTGACGATGGTTGAGAGAAAAAGGAAAAAAGAAGAAAAGAAAAATAATAAAAAGTTCAATAATTAAAATAATATTAAAAAATTTAACGTCATCACTAGCAGTGTCATATAGGATGACTAGCATTCATGTGAGTGATTTCTAGCCAAAATTGGCCGTATGACTAAATTAGCAAAATGTAAAAAGATTTATGACTCAATTATCAAAATTAAAAAGTTTATGATTCAATTAGCGAAAGTGCAATAACTTTAGGACTTTTTGGACAATTTTGCCTCATTCAAGATAGGACTTATAGTGACAAAAAGAAAAGGATAGGACTTGTGCTTCATTTATCAACTTTTTTTACTCCTCCATTGTGCAACCGAGCATGGAGCTGGCGTTTAAAGTCGCAGTTCACAAGTTCGTCTCACCCTTCCGAGCCTTGTGAATTCGATACTCTGGCTCATTGGTTCACTCAAGCCTATTACGATGATTGGTATGCCTTTGATGCTATACATATATGCTCAATGAGGCCAACCTCTTGTTTTGGAATGGAGTTTTCCTTACTAGGCCGAGAACTTTTAAGTGTCGTGTCAAGATATTTACCACGCTCTCGCTCTTGTGTCAGAGTTTAGGTTCATCACCGCATTAGCCTGGCAAGTGCGTTCCCATGCCATGGGTACTAAACTGGGTTCACTTTATTGCTTGCTCATGCATACGCTTGCTTCGGCTTTTTCATCTGCCTTGATTTGGAATTTTATGATGTGCTCAGCGGGGTCCTCACTCATTAATGCTCGGTCAGGCTCACTTTGTTGTCTCGCTTACTCTTTGCTGTTGCCAATGCAATGTTATGAGCAATTTTGGTGATTAGTGTTCGTTCCTGTTGTTGAGAGAACTCTACCATCCGAATATTTTTGTCGTTCATTGGCAAAGATACTTGCTTCAGGCTGGGACTGGAGGACTTTCCCAATCTTACCCCATAAATTGGAAGCAAGTAGAGAGTGTCTCCATCCAGTTTTGGCCGGCTGAAGTGCGCGTAGTCTCTAGTCTTTTCCCCTTCAGTTTCCTTCCACCTAGGCGACCAGCTACTTCCATTTAAATATACGAATATTTCATTTCTTTAATCACGAAGATGATTTCATTGCTGTCCAGTCGATTATTTTGTTATTCTCAAGTAAGTGGAGTGTGCTTTTTATGCATTCTTGTCCCCCTCCCCTTCCAAGCGATGTTTCTCCTCTGTTTCTCTGCATGTGCTGTCATTTGCATCAGGAGAACATTGGATTGGTAAAAGAAAAAGTGGGAAATGAAAAGAATTAAAAAAGAAAACAGGGAGTAGTTGAGTGTGGACGGGGGAACTAGTGGGAAGCCAGAAGAACAAAAACAGAAAAAAAACGGAGAGAGACCGAGGAGAGAACTCGCGAAGAAAGGAGTGGGGAGTATTTTGAATGCCCGTCCCCATTAGTTGCGGATGAAGATGAGGCGTGTTTTTATTTTTGGTTTGATTGTTAAATGCTATGTGAAACCTCGGAGTCTCTAGACTCGAAACCCAGCACTTTGAAAACTTTGAATGAAACAAAGATACATTTTCCTGTATTTTTTTTTTTTTGAAAGTCGTAATACTTTCAAAGTGAGGTAGAAACTCTTTGTCCCATGATCTATGGTTTCCTCGAGCTACCCCACTTCGACAAATTAGCCAAGATTTTGACCAAATACAAAATTATTGAAATTTTAATTTTTTGATAAATGTTCGATTTGATTTCTGTTTTTTTGGTTGAAATTCAATTTAGTTCTTAAACCACGTGAAAAGTTAATTAATCAAATTGAATGATTTAAAAGTTTAGAGATTACATTGCAAATTATATTAAATGTCATTGATTGCATTAAACAAATTATATATTAGTTCAAAGTTTATGGATCATTTGTGTGATTTTCTCATTTATCTCTCATCAACTCCAATCTATATGTTCTCATATTCTTTGAAGAAAAACCAAAAACAAAATCAAAAGGGGGAAAATTTCAGGAAAAACAAAATGCTAAGAGAATCTCAATCATCAATCGCATTAACAAACCCTGATCAGACTTGTTTTCTAATGATCACAAGTACTAGCACAGTAATGTGAGCTTGAAACTGATGAGCCAAACAGAAGATGATAGATTTGCGACCTTTGCGAGAGAAGACGATTTAAGAGGAAGCTTTTTAGCCTTGTGGTTAGGGGTGAGTGTGGTTCCCGGGTAGAACCGGGGACCGGAGAACCGAACCGGAGGTTCCGATTTGGTTCCCGGTTCTAATGGGACTAGTTCCGGTTCCTGGTTCTCTTTTTCTGGGAACCGGCGGTTCTTGGTTCCAGTTTTGGTTCCTATGGGAACCGGAACCGGCCAATTTAAAAAAAAAAAAAAAAAAAAAAAAAAAAACCCCTGATTTCCCCCTTTTGTTCATTCTTCCCCCTTTCCCTTTCTTTCTTTTTTTTCTCTCTCTCTCTCTCTCTCTCTCTCTCTCTCTCTCTCTTTTCTCCCCTTTTTCCTCCTCACATCACTTCCTACCCCCCAACTTTTTCTTTTCCTCTCTCTCTCCCCTCTTTCCCCCTCTCTCGTTTGAAACCCCCTTCTTCTTCTCTTCTTCTTCTTCTTCTTCTTCTTCCTTCCTCTCGCTGGCTGCTGCTTCACCCACCACCACACCGTCACCCCACACCCTACTCACCACCACCTCTTGGCCACCGAACCCCCACCACCCACCGCTCATCCGACGAGCCGTCTCGCCATTGAGCTTGACGAGCTGTCGCGTCGTCCGTGCCGCCATGAGGCACCGCCGCCATCCCCAAGCCACCATCACCACCTCTTAACGCCGCTTGCTCGGCCATCCAGGTCGTCATTGCTCCAAATCGTCACCACCTCCACCCGAATCGAGCTCTTCCCCCCTTGGCTGTGGGTTGAGCCGCGACCGCCGCCGTCTTCGCTGCGCCGTTGGTGCCGTGAGACTCGTGCCTTCGTCATCGTCGTGACGCCGTCACCGCTTGCTCGCCGTTGCCGGACCTCCCTCGACACCGCTGCTGGACGCCGTCACCCCTCAATCGCCTCGCTGCTCAAATGTAATTCCTATTCCCTATATAGAGCAGAAAAGAATTGAAATCTAAGCTGCCATATCTCTAGGGGAAAAGGGTTCTCTTGTGTTTCACAAGAGGAAGTCACATTTTAACATCCTGTCTGTTCTGTTTTAATAAGCAATTCCAATACTTGCAACAGCTAATGGAGTGAAATACTTTGATATCATTGAGAGAAAGGGTCCAATAGCTACAAAAGGATCGACAATCCGGGTTTGTTGATGTTGGTTTTCTGTTTTTATTTCCTTGAGCAATATATGAACTGGTAACGTTCTATGTTCAATCCTCTGTTATAGGTGCATTTTGACTGTATTTATGGTGGTATTACGGCTGTATCAAGTCGAGAATCTAAGCTTTTAGCTAGAAATCGCATCATTGCTTAGGTCTTATACTTTGGATTTTCTTTTTTCATTTCATTTTGTTTTTTGTTACACAGAAATTTGCCTCATTTTTTACTTGTGCCTTATCTGGACAAATGCTTTGCTAATGTGCAAGCTTACTTGGCATTATTAGCCATATGAATTCAAGGTAGGATCTGCTCCAGGAAAGGAATGCACATTGGCTTGTTAACACTATCATATATCTAACCCACTGCACATTCTAGAATTCCCACTATCATATGTCACTCTTGCAGCCTTTCTTCTCTAATTGGCTTGTTAACAACTTTCCCATCAATTGATGAATAGGGTGCCGAACTTGCTGTTGACGAAGGGAAAAGTGCAGCAACTTTAGTGGCTTGCCAAACTTTGGCTAAAGAACTCACAGAATCACGATTTCCAGCTCCTAGAATACTAGCATCTAAGGTTTCTCCTCCTTCACACTTTTAATGTTTAATTCATCTTATGTTATTCACATGATGAGATGCTCATATTGGTTTTCCTGTTCAACAGGAGGGAAGCTCTCAGGCCCGGTATTTTGTTTACCGTTTGAAAAAAATCCTTAAACACTATCCTCTATGTTCTCTGTTGACGTAAGATGGTGTTTTCTGTTATGTCAATCTGGGATACCACGAGTCAAAGAACTTGAGGTGGAGACCATCGCCAATAACGTTAGGGACAAAGCAGGATTGGCAGGACAGATTGAAAAACATGAGAATAGGGAGAAAAGGAGTCGATGACACCGAGAAATCTGAGAATTTGAAGATGTCCTTCCCAATTTTCGACAAAAACCTGTACATAGTGAATGAGAAGAATCATTATGAATCAAAGGTGAGAGTTTTTTTTTTTGGGTGCTTTTTACTCTTTTACACACTCAAAATGTTTATTTTCTACGTGTGTTATAGTAATTGAGTTTGGTGACCTGCTGGCTAACTCATTGGTTGCTACTAGCTCATATTATCATCAATCATAGATGTCTTAGAAGTCATCGATGTGACAACTCGCTTACATGTATAAACATGGTGCATCAGATGTCCTTGAATGGCCAATAGAAAATGTCAATTCTGGGATAGCAGATTGATTAATTTTAAGCTGTGTTCTTGTTGTCTAAATATCTACTATTACACCAGCAAAAGATCATCATAGGAAAGGGCAGGACTAAGTCTCTCTGTTGTGAGGTCGCTTGTGCTTCATGAAAAGGAAGATAACATATCCAAGTTTCCAGATGAAGTGAAGCTCTATTCTTTGATTAGTTTGTTGTTTAATGCAGGTAAATCAATAATCAGATTATCAAATTTACTAGTCCATGAAATAATACTCATACATTATAAAAAAAGTTATCGATTCTTTTTAAAATTATCCTATGATGATCTTTCATTTATGTTTTAATATTTGCAAGATATTTGCAGAGGGAAAGTTTCTCGAAGAAAGATCGAGTTCGGTTCGAAACCACTGCTGCAACATTGCCGAGAGATATTCATGTAGTTCCACTTGAAAGCTTTGTTACTAAAGTTGCTAAAGTCATTGGAAGCTATAAAACAATGAGGGATATGGCTTTATTTTGGTGCAGGGTTGTTGCTGAGGTAAGGCTGGGCTTTGTGAAGTGAACCACTGGACTTTGCAAAAGAGAAATAGTTCACATTCTAGAATATTAAACGTTTATGAGTATTATAGATTGTGTTCGTGTTATATTCTCTTTGATGAATGACAAGTTTGTTTATTATTGCTACATTCATTTCCATTTTTTTAAACTAAAAATGAAAAAAAAAAAAAAAAAAGAACTTGTTGGAACCTGGAATCAACCCCGGAACCTGTGACAAGGTAGGTCTAGGTTCTTGATTTTGACGGATAGGTTTCAGGTTCCAAAAAATAAGGAACATGTACTCAATGGTAGGTTCTAGGTTCCGCTTGGAACCTATAAGGAACCGGGAACCGCTCACCCCTACTTGTGGTGGGAGATCTAAGAGTAAACGCGGGGAGTCGAAGAGAGATGGTGAAGTGAGGCCGTCGAAAGTTCAGAAGTAGGCCCGTTGATGCTCAGGTCAGATATTAATAGTGGCAAGTTCAATCAATCTCGAGTAGTCATAGCCAAGCTTGATGACTCAAGCACCCCACGTCGGCTGTGGCTACGAGCTTAGTGAAACTGGAGTGGCCATGGCCCTGGGTGGTGGTGGCTGGTGGCCGAGAGGAGTGGCTTTAGATTTTTAGCCCTTTTTTTAAAAAATTTAGCCTGTGTTTTTTTTTTTTTAAATCCTTGTTCTTTTATTTTTTTTTTTTCTTTTTCCATGTGGCACCTATCCTGAAAAAGTAATAAAAAGGTTTTTTTTTTGTTAACACGGAATTAACGAAACACTTGATTACATCTATAGAACTTAATTATATCTTTTTTGAAAGGTTCGAGACTTCTTTGTATATTAACTTTTTAGCCAGTGTTTATATTCTAAAAAGAATGAGGTATCAAGTTTTTTTGTTCGGAAGGTAGGCATAGGTAGCGTTCTTTCTCCTCTAAAAGAGCTTCTCTCTTAATTGGGAGCTTTCCCAGCATCACAATGATGTTTTCTTTCAGCTACCTCCATGTTCGTCGTCCCCCGTTCTTCTCGATCATCCATAATCCTTCTCTATTATCATTATTGTAAATATAGATAAGCGAATTGGATAAAATTAATCGGAAGGAAGGAAAGAAAACCGGGCACCGAATTTATGTAATTCGATTCGAATATTGGAACATACGTCCATAGAGAGAGTAGCACGAAATTCCACTATACGGAGATTAGAATTACTCAAGCACTCAAACACTCACTCAGTATTTTTTTTAGGCCTCAATTATATACAATAACTCACAATGTCTAGTTGCTCGCAATTCTTAATGAAATTTTACTCAAGGATTAAACAAATTTTATTCACGAGAATTTAACTGGTTGCATAATTACAACGTGCAAATCTCTCACGAGAAGAACTCTCTGCACCCTTCTACAATCTCAAAGCTCTCTCTCTCGGTCACCGAAATAACTTGGTGCCTTCTGGGCCAGCAAAAAACTTGGCGCACAATTCTTGTCCGACGTCTCGTACTCTCTTTTGTAACATAGAGGATAGTCTTCATTATTTCAGCACGAGGAAGTCTTCCACGTACGAAGGAAAAGACAAAGCAAGCCCACCATAATTCATGGACATGCATGCATGTTCATGCATTAAAAGAGAGAAGGGAATGGACGTATAAACCCTCCTTTCGTCTTTCTTTGACCCTTGCAATGAATGCCCACATTGCAATTTTCTTCATGCACGCTAACTCCCAAGCTTTCTTGAAGAAGTCCAACCTGAGGGCTATGTTCCCTTCACACTTCAGCCGAATAAAACAAAAGACAGACAGCTTCTATTTGCGTTAAATGGAGGCGGCAATTTTGGACGTTCCCTCTTGCGGCTGCACGGCAATTTTTCCTTCTGACCACAATCTTCATTCTTGAACGAGACACGTGCATAGTAATCAATGCACGGATAACAAAAGTCAAAAGACGTTCGCCAAAATTACTCAATTTAACTTGCACAGTATTTATTTGATGTTTTTAAATTCAAGATATTCGACCAAAAAAAAATCGAGATATATTTTAATAATTATTAATTATTTTCATCTACTTTCCATCTTAGTTAACAAGTCTATTTGGTATTGTTTCATCGCCTTAGGGCGCACTTCACAAAGTTTCTTAAACATAAATCCATTTTTGACCATAAATTAATTTCTCAATTTCTATTCCATTGACGAGTTTCTGAGTAAAGAAATGTGTTTGATAACGATTCAAAATTTTTATTTCTGAAATAAAAATTTGTTTGATAACAAAATAAAATTTCTATTTCTAAGAGTGACAATAATCGATGTCCGGTGGCCGAAGTTCGACGTCTAGCGATCAGCGTTTAGCATCCGGTGACCGGCGGTGGGCAGCCAAAGTCCGGTGACCAGCGGCGGGCGGCCGAAGTCTGAAGTCCATCACCATAGTTCGACGACCAGCAACCGGCGTCCAACGTTCGGAGTTCGACATTCGAAGTCTGGCGGCAGGTGGCCAATGGCCGGAGTCTAGCGATGAGTGGTAGGCGGCGAACATCCAGCGGTAGACGGTTAGCGGCAGACATCCGGTAGTTGGTGGTGAGCCTTTGGCATCCAATGATTGGCGATGAGCGACCAACAACCGATGGCCGTCTGGCGTCCGGCGGCCGACGTATCTGGTGGGCGTCCGGCATCCAACGGGCGGCAAGTGGGCGACGGACGGTGACGAGAGTGAATGATAAGGAAAATTTTGATTTCTTATTTTTGTTCCAAAAATAGAAAAACTGAAAATTTTAACTTCTGATTTATACTTTGAATCTATTTCTAGAATAGAATTCTATTCTAGAAATAGAAAAATAAAATTGCGTTATCAAATAGATTTATGTTTCAAACCTGTTTTGAGAAACAAAATATATATATAAATGTCGTCATGCGCGCTCTTAATCCGCAAGTCATTTTCATTTTTGGAGTCCCCACTAATTAATTTGTGGCGAATCGATTAAAAACCCAAATAAATTATTGGGAAAAATATTTTATTCGAAATTTGAATTTGGGACTTTATTATACTAGTTAATATCCTTTTGATACCTAATCTTATTTGAATTTTATGTAAAACATTTATGTAGCATTTTATACCAATCAAATGTCTTAAAATTCAATTCTAACTAGACTAAGGAAATAGCAATCCATGCACTATAAGGGCTTAATTGGAATAAAGGAAATGTACGAACAACAATTTGACACTTATCTCCAAGGACCTTTACACGATTTCCTTCTTCTTTTTTTATTTTTTTTTTCCTTTTAAGGATTTTCACATATCATAAGGAAAAACCACTAAAAAACTAAATTTTAAGGGTGTGAACCGCTCGAAATTGGATCGGATTGGTATTGGAACTGGCAATTTCCATGGAGGTTGGTTTGATTCCTAATTTCAATTAAGTGAAATCGGTGAGTACTAGTTCTATTCTCGATTCTAGATGTGGAACCATCCACCCACTCACCCGGGATATATATTTTTGAAAAGAAATTCTATCTCAATTACTTATTTATTTTATAGTTTTTCTACCAAATACACACACACACACACGCACGCACACACACATTATCATTTAATTTTGTTTCTTGGATGTGTAATAAGATTAACCCTCGGACTTGGACAGTCCTTCTGTCCCGTTTATTGGAGTCAACCCCAAACGTAAAATGGGATAATGATAAACCTGGGGGCCATGGCCTACTTCTTCTTTTTTCATTCTAATATCTATCTACTTGTTTTCTTAACTAAAACAAGATAAACAAACATAAAAGGAATGAGATAATTGATTAAAGATGTCCATAAGAGCAAAGGGCTCATTTTAAGAGTATAATTGGGTCTCTCCTTAGCCATTCCATGATTAAATTAGATTGATGTTGAAAAAAATGAATCAAGCGATCAATGTTTGAACTTCTGTAGAGCATAGAACTTTTAATATGGAGTCTAATTCTCCACATGTTTCCGATGTCGAGAAACTTTAAGAAGATCACATCACAACCTTCGAAAAGTTAAGTTTTTACTCAATGTGTATAGTCTAATTCGTTTTGCCTTATAATTTTCAATCCTTAATTAAAATCAATGACTTTGGGGAACAGATCGGAATGACAGTCTGGTTCTCGAGTAAATCCATGAAAGTAATAAGTGGATCTTGATTCTAATTTTTCGCAATCAATCGTTAATAGGCGGTTCCAAGTTCAAAGGTGGAATTGCCCAACCGAACTATGCTCACTCTTACTATTTTTTAAAGCTTTTTCTGATTTTTTATTAAAAAAAAATTAATTGATTTAATCCGAAAATAGGGACCTAGGTGGGACTGAACCGAGTCCAACGGTAGGCCCAGTCCGCCTGGCCTAAAATGAGACCCAACAAAAAGACTAAGCTAAATTTAAACAAGCCCACGTGTTAATAAGAAAATGTGTCCGGCTCAAGGACCTAACCCTAAAAACCCAGCAGACCTCACGCCCGACCCCGTGGACCCGACTCCGACTCGACTCGCGCACCTGCTCCTCTGTTCGCCGCGTCGCCGACCTCGCCACGACGGGGGCGGCCGCAGCGAGCGACGCCGTTCGTCTCGGGCTGGCTAGGCCCCCTTCCGGTGACGCCTCGGCCAGCCAAGGTCGAGGGCTAGGCCTCCGCCTGGCCGGCCACTGCCGCCAGCCGAGACCCAGCTTGGCTTCCCCTACACTCGGCCGAGATCTGGCTCGGCCAGACTTGGCTGGCGGAAGCCGCTCGATCCGAGGCTTTCCCAACGCCGTCTTTCCTGGTCTTGACCCTTCGCGCAACGCCCAAACGATGAGTAGACGATCGATCAAAGCTCAAGAACGGACATTCTCAACACAAACTTTTAACTCTAATTTAGGCATTATATCGAACACTTGATACACGCAAAAAGAAGGGGCGAGAAACTAGGACAACCGAGTCTAAGCTTGGGCCGGGATTCAAAGAAACAAACAAGCAACGCCCAACAATCGCAGCACACACACGAACGGGGTCAAAGACTCGCACAAAACGGACAAAACAGCTCGGTCCGGCGAGCTCGAAACAGGGCGCGGGAAGAGGGCAGAACAGAGGCGGTCGGTGCGCGCGCCCCACCCGGCTTGGCAGCCTCGGACAACGGACGAGCTCGATAGATCGGGCTACGTCCGTTCGCCACGCGCGTCTCCGAGCCGGGATCCTCGGGAAACCGACTCCAAATCAAGAAAATCAAGGAGAAACCCGCACGAACCTTACCGTGGCCTTGGATCGGGAAAAGGACCTTCGGCGGGTCGCCGGCCACGGTCGAGGGACGACGGACACCAAACACACTCTCTCGACCTCCAGCGTTGCTCTCTCTCTCTTGCCCGGGTCCCCCTCTCCCCTTTTGCCCGAGGCCCTATTTATAGGCCGAGGGGGCCGGTCGGCGAAGGCACTTCGGCCGCCGGTCTTCGGGGCGCCGACCGGCTTCCCCTTTCGCCGAACCGGTGGCACATCGCTCGTCACCTCCGCCGCTCTGCGCTCTGTGTCCTCGCTTGCGGGAGCGAGAAGAGGAAGAGGAGAGGAGGCCAGGCCAGGAGTTGTGCTGGGGCGAGACGGTCCCAGGCCGGGCCGGAGAAGAAACAAAGGATGGGCATAGTCCGGTGGAAAAAGAAAAGGGGCTGGGGTCAGGCCCAGCCCCCTCGAGCCTTTCCGGCGCCTATATATATATATATATCCGAAATCCAGTAAAACAAGGGAAAATAAAATTAAAAATAAAAATTAGTTGATGCGAATAATACTAATGCCTTTGTGATGTGAAAATCATTTCTTGATAGTGCTAAATTAGTGGAGAAGGTCATTACGAAACCAAAAAGTGTTTCTAGGTCCGCTTGCATTGGAAATTGCAGGGTACAATCAAGAAGAATCTAACCATGCTCCCGAGGCAGTTTCTTGATCTCAGCCTGGTATCGGCCACGGTGAGGTGGATAAGATCTCAAATTCTCCATTGGAAGAGAGGACGAAGATCACCATTGGCCAACATGGAAGGTGGATCATCGGTAGACAGACAGATGTAGGGACGACTCCATCCCCCCAAGTTTCAACACTAACCTCATTGCCGAACAAGAAGATGGCAACGACAACCCCATTTTCTTCAGACTTTCTATCGGTGAATCATGAGCAAAAGTTGCCCAGCGAGGATGATCTGAACCCTCACGACCCCAGCCATTGCGACAATAGCAACAACAATCAATCTACGTCATCCGATTACTATGCTGTATTCAAATCTCACGGGGAGATGTGTTGTGATCAAGGGGATGTGATGCGGCCTGACTGTTTTGATGATCTGTGGGACCTTTTCTAATGTTGATTCTGGTGTGGGTTTCTTGATTAATAGGAGAGCTCTTTGCTAGATGAGTTTCCTTGAAACTATTTTTCCTCTACCGCCGTTTGTTTAGAAAAAAAGAGGCGTACGATAGCTAGTGTAACAATATTACCTAGTCAAAAAATATTTTGTAACAACGGGATTTTATATATCCTATAAAGATTCTCTCATTCCAAGGAACACCAAATATATTGAAAAATTATCCAATCAATCCTAAACCTACTGTACAAATATCAATTTAGTACTAAGCTTTCATATTTGCCATGACAAGAGCCAGTGGAAGTGGAGGGCGCTTTGCTAAGAAAAAGTGAAACCAATGCCTCGAATGATGCAGCTGAAGGGAAGGGCACAAACTCTGGTCTGGCCCTGTCTTCCCTATCTGTTAGTTCATCGTGCTCTGTACCTTTGACACCTGACTCCTCTAAAACCTGGGATTCATCTAGTAGTCACATCGCAGGAAGGTCGCAAGTGTGTGGAACTCACAGAGGTCATGACTACGTCAATGGGAACAGCCAGTACCAAAATCACGGCCACTTCCAGGCCTCTGCATATTCAAATGAAGGGGAGAGAGACCGCTGTGGCCAGCAACACGGAGGGGGATCTCTCTAGCTGGGTTCAAGAGGCCTGCGTGGGTCTTATGGTGAAGGCATTGGGCCTACCACTAAATATGTAAGAAGGCTGGCATCATGGTTTCGCTCCCACGATTCTTGGCAATCCATTTGCAGGACGGCAATTCATTCTTGGTTTTTATTCTATGTGTTTGTGATGGCTTGTTGGATAAAATGGAGGTCCCGAGCAGGAGACTAGGCATATGGGCATGCGAGTTTGTGGATGTCCACTTCCTCATTTTCCCCCAACCTTCCTTGTTCTCTCTACTGGAGTAGGTCTCTCTGTTGTGAACTTTCGACTGAATTCTTAGCTTCCAGTCAGACAGGACATCCTCTTAATGCTTGAATTTTAGGTCATCACAGGTGACAAAAAATAGTGACAACTTTGATGAACTGATTTTCCTATTGTACCAGATTTCTTTTTAGCATGGTGCTCGGGAGACTCTGCCTGCCTGCTATCTCCTTGGCCAGGACCTGAATATGATGTGTCGTTCTTCGAATAGACTGTTTTGCAGATTGATGTTTACTTTAGGTGATGCTGAAGCTGAGTCTCGAGCATTTTAGACAAATTTTGCCTTATTCTTCAGAGTGCGGTCATGCCTCTTTAAGTCGAGAGACGTTTGCAGAGGTTTAACAACAACACAAGATATTCATTTTTTTTTTCTAGAAAAGAATTTGCTACGTATCATGATATCGACTATAACTTGTACGCGCCGCGCGTGGGCATGGCTGGGTCCCAAGACATGGAGCACCCTCTGCCACTCAACTTCCTTGCAACTACTTGGTTGGAATTCGCCCCGGTGGCCATCCTTCCAACAGAAAAGGGGAGGTGAACCTCCTACCAATGATTATGGATAATGAGTCTCTCTCTCTCTCTCTCACACACACACACACTCAGCCTCTTCAATTTGTGTCGGTCCCTCTCTCTCTTCACTTTCATTCACTCCCTCGTCATTACAAAGCAAAGCACAAGACCTCTCTCATCAATGGAGCGTTCCGCTTGGCCTAAGAACCTCTCCTCCAGCAGCAAGCGCGCGATCCAGGAACTCTGTGGCCAAAATCCCAAGAAGCTCAGAGATGCCTTCGACGCTCACTCTCAAACTGGCGATGACCCACGGCAGCCCTTGTTTGCGGGAGATCTCATCGTCAGCGTCCTCGGTTCGTTCAGCACCAACACCCAATCCCTATCGAAAGGGGCTGAGTCCTATGAGGTTTCGCAGGTCCCGAGCAACGCCTGTGTCATGTCCGAGGTCTCCAAAGGAAGTGAGAGCGTCAAGTCTCCGGTCCAGAGGCCTGCGGTAAAGAGCGCCAAGACCCGCGTCCGGAGACTCCAGAGGTCTCCGGTGGAGATCGTCAAGCCCCCCGTCCAGAGGTCACCGTTATCCATCTTGTGTGAGCAGTCGCTACTGGAGGCTGCGACGGCGATATACGAGGGCAGAGTAGACGTGGCTTCGGAGATCATGAGACGCTTGTCTGCCGTGCCGAACCCCATGAGTAATTCAAAGCAGAAATTGATGGGATACATGTTGTCTGCGCTTAAATCGCGCGTGAGCCCAGTCGATTACCCCCCTCCCGTGGCGGAGTTGTTCACCGAGGAACATGTATGCTCGGCTCGGTCACTTTACGAACTGTCTCCTTGTTTCTGGCTCGGTTTCATGGCTGCCAATAACGCGATTTTGGAAGCTGCATCGGAGCAACCCTCCACTAACAGGCTCCATGTAATTGATTTCGATATTGGTTGGGAAGGACAGTACAACAATCTCCTTGACAGGCTGTCCATGAGTCAGGCGGGCAATCAATTCACCCTCAAGATCACGGCGCTCGCAGACAGCCTCCACCGTGAGAAGAGGCTGAGGATGCTTTGGAATGGACTGAGCGATCTCGCGGCCCGTAGGGGATTTAGGTTAGTATTTAACATCGTGAGGCAGAAGCTGAGCGAGTTGAGCCTCGGCTCGCTGGGCTGCGAGCCCGACGAGGTGCTGGCGGTGAACTTGGCGTTCAAGCTGCACAGAATGCAGGACGAGAGCGTGTCCGTGGAGAACACGCGCGACGAGCTCCTCCGGCGCGTGAAGGGTCTGGCGCCGCGGGTGGTGACGCTGGTGGAGCAGGAGATGAACGGGAACACGGTGCCATTCACGATGCGCGTGGGGGAGGCGCTGGCGTACTACGGGGCGCTGCTCGAGTCGATCGAGTCTGGAGTGGTGCGTCGCCCGCTGGAGCGAGTGTGGGCGGAGGAGGGGCTGAGGCGAAAATTGGGGAACTGGGTTGCTTGCGAAGGTAGGGACAGGGTTGAAAGATGCGAGGTGTTCGGGGAGTGGAGGGCCCGCATGGGGATGGCTGGGTTCCAGTTGAAGCCACTGGGTCGACACGTGGCCGACTCATTGACGGCGTCGTTCCACCGTTTGGAGTGGGCCTGTGACCCGAGATTCACGGTGACAGAAGAGAATGGTGTGGTTTGCTTCGGCTGGTGCGGCCGAACTCTCACCGTCGCATCTGCTTGGCATTAACCAAATTGATATACATATGTGTATGTTATGTGCTATGGATGGCGATGGCGATGGTGATGTGGATGTGGATGTGATATCCATAATGAATTTTTTCAAGATGTATTTCCTGATAAAATGGGAAAAGAAGAAGAGAATTCCATTTCCCTACTCGCGCAAATGAGTAATAACAAGAGAGATATTTGGGTTTGCGGGGAAATAAACATTCCGATGCGTTGCATTCATTTTTTGCGTTATTTGATTTGTTTCGTTTAGTGTGCATTGAATTCTTGTGCACACTCTTTCTTCTCCATCGATAGCCGTTGTGGGGTTCCACCTATTACATCGTTTCTGGAGGTTTCATAGTAGTTTGCAGCTTAGCTCGAGCTCCAATTCCGCTCAATCTTTTGTGTTATGCGAAAACAGATTTTTTTTTGTTTTTTTTTACGAATTGGTTTAAATCATTGATGCTTTGGTATTGTCGAATTGAAACGTTGCTTTAGTATTGCATATAGGGACGTCTCGGATGCCGAACCAAATGAGCATATAATTTGTCACTGACTCTGGATCACTTTGAATGTATGTGGACACGTTCTGCATGAAAGGAATTCTTCATCAATCACTGAGCACAATTGCAGTTTGATTTCCATGTTACTTATGATCGAATCTGCACCTTTTGTTTTTATGTTGCTCCGTTGTTGCTGTGCTCGCTGCGATGGTGACTCAGTGATAAAAGAAACGAAATGGACTCAATATAGCATTGGACAATGATCAGAGATGAGTTTTTTTGAGAGCCATCTCCCTTGCATCCCATTTGCTCATGTTCTGGTCATTTTCGTTATGCTGAGAAATGAAGAGTCTGGTAATGGATGGTGGTTGACCGTGGTAGCCGCAAGACGCAGGTGGTTGATAGTCATGTTTGGGAGATTGATAGTCATGGACCATGGTCCATCACAAATCTCTAGCTCCTGCTGCTGCTGCTTCTACTACTGTCAGTAGTAAGACTTCCCACATAGATAGGGCAGGTCTCATCGGTTCTAGATCCGTGTGAGGTTTTACTACTGATGTGTTCTTGGTTATTCTTTTCCCCCTTGATTTAGCCTCTCCCATAAATTTCCTTGAAAAAATTTCTCAAGATTGTTCTCAATTTTGTGCTTGTGTTTCCTTCTTTAGATGCCCTAGAATTAAGAGATGCTTCCGCTCTATCCAATCTTCTGTTTTTGACAGTAGCATCAACATTGTGCTCTTAGCCTCTTCCAAGTCCTTCATAGCAAAGAATCACTGGATGTCTACATTCTTATCTTTTTGGTTACGTTACTCTTCGCATCAAGTTCCTCTGGTTGCTATTGAGCAAGGTGGTGATTTCACTTTTGTCAACATGACAACCAGATTGAATCCTGGAAGATCGGTCATTACTCCTCCCTTACGAAAATAACTACGCATCATTCTCATACTGGTGGATATGTTAGTTTCATGATTAAATTAACTGTCCAAAATTCTTTTTGATGGTCACAAGTTCTTTTGATCATATGACTCGTAATTTTCCACGAAGATTAAGAACCTACTCAAGTCGATAACAAACTTTTTATGCCATGAGTAGTGAAATATTCTTTACTCATCCTAACTTTAGTTAAAATAAGAAAATGGAAATTGGAAGTTTGATCATTTTTTATCCAAATAATCCAAATTTACTTATTGGGAAAGTAGGGAAAATTCCCCTTGTTTTCTCAGAAATCAAAATGAGGAAGATGGAAAGCATCTCGGTTCAGCTCCGAGGTTAGTTCCCTTGTCAAAGCTCATTATGCTCAGGAAGAGAGAGAAACAGAGAGAGAGAGAGAGAGGGTGAAGGAGGAAGGAGATGGAAGTGAGAGAATCGTGCAGAGCTCAGCGTCGGTTAGGGTTCTTCTCCTCCTTCTTCGTCGTCGCGGCTCTGGTTTCGATCGCCGCCATTGACGCTTCCGTCCATGACTACTTCAACGAGGCCTTCACCTCCCGCTCCAACGCCTTCTTCTTCCACGGCGGCAACGAGGGCCTCCACGCCCCCGGCTCCGTGATCCCGCCTTCCTCCTCCATGACATTTCCCAATATCGACCGGCCCCAAGGGAAGTCCTTCATCAGGTACGGATTCCTTCATTTTGGTGGTTTGCTGGCGTCCCGAATGGATGCTCCGTCTTCGTCTTCGTCTTGGTTTCCAGAACGTTGTGCTGCAGCCGCGCGATCGTTTGAACTCGCTTAGATCTGTGCGGTTTGTACGTATATCCACGAAAGAATGCAATCGAAGTCCTTTGGATGAAATGTTTGGAGTCGGCCGCGGGTTCGCCATCCATTGGTGAGGTGAGCTCACCACTGGCCAGCAACTAGTCCTCCCCTCTGGCTGGTCGCTGGAGCAAGAGGAATGAGGAGGAGGAAAAAAAAATGAAAAAGAAAAGAAAGAGGAAAAATAAAAAATCACAAAAAAAAATTATTAAAAAATTGTTCACTAGCAATCTATCTTAGCATGGTTAGTCAAATTTGACCAAATGGACTAAATTGACATAATTATAAAAAAAAATTGAGAATTGAATTGATAAAACAAAAATTGAATTGAATTGAAAAAATTACAATAGATTTAAGATTTTTTTTTTAATTTTCCTCTTGTCAAGTGACTTTTCTCTTCTTTTTCTCAGTCATGTGCCGGCATTTGCCCCAAAGAGCATCGGGTTGGTAAAAGAAATAGTGGGGCACGACAATAATAAAATAAGAAAAATTGAGAAACGGCATTTGCACCATTTCGTGTTCTTCTTTTGTTTTGATAGTTAAACACCATGTGAAACCTCGGAATCTTAGACATTAAATGGAGCCAGCATCTTATAATCTTTGAACAGAAATAAAGATGCATTTCTTTCTATTTATCTTTTAATCTCGGAATACATTTAAAGCGGGCGGCAAAATCAATTTATATTGAAATTTTGCTTTTTAGTCTAACGTTCAATTTCGTCCCCGAGCTGTATTCATGCTTACTAGCATCACCTTAGTATAGATTGAATTCCATTTTGGGCATGGTTTGTTTCATGATTTTTTTTTAAATGGGTAATGTTTCATTACCCGTTAAAAATAACTTCATTTTGAAAGAGTGAGGGCTGCTTTAATATAAAATATCACATTTGCATAATACCCTTGCCTTTTACGCGTTAGTCTCTCTTGAGAAATTGGTGAGAGCACTTCTAGACTTTTCTATTACCGCTCAAGGGTCTTGTCCTGAGGCATAACAACAAAATACCATTTCCTTTTCCACATTAGTCTCTCTTAGGGAAATTGGTAGAGGCCTTCTAGACTTTCCTAATACCCCTCATGGGGTCCTGTCCCGAGGGTAATAATAAGACTTGTTTAATTTTTATCCTTAACGGCTTTGGGTTTTGTACGCACTATTAGTGACTTAGCTTTAATAAAAATGGACAAGATTGTGTGATCTAACATTTTCAAAATGACGAGAGAATATATAAAAATGGTGCTAATTAGACTTTACGTAACTAAGTCAATAAAATCTCTAGCTCACGGAAGATGAAATGACTTCTCGCGTCTCAATTGGCTCAAAATTAGCTTAGAATAGGTTAGTATTGATTTTTAAAAAAGGAACAAAAATATTCATAATCAATCGAGTTAATCAAATGTTGCGGATTCGTGGGGCTTGAAAAAGTCGGCGTTGAGTGTTAGCAGAATCTTGCACGAGGCAGCAGAAGTTCTCGCTTGGCGAGCCATCGTCATAACAAATGCCCCGCTCTCCATTCGAAGGATGGCCATTGATACTCGTTAAAGTGCGACGTAAGAAAATTTGAAAATAAAAAGAAAAATGGAAAATGTCAATGCGAGCGCATGCTGTGTGGCCGCCCACCTAATATGCTCTCACGTCATCGCGCTATACTATTTTTATCCAAACCCCCCAAAAGAAAACTTAATATTTTCTCACGTCAACGCGCTCTATCATGCCCCCCTCCCCTCTCTCTCTCTCTCTCTCTTCGCTTTCATTCACTCCCTCATCGTTACGAAGCAAGGCACGAGACTTCTCTCACCAATGGAGCGTTCCGCTTGGCCTAGAACCTCTCCTCCAGCCGCAAGCGGGAGATCCAGGAGCTCTGTGGCCAAAATCCCAAGAAGCTCAGAGATGCCTTCGACGCTCACTCTCAAACTGGCGATCACCCCGGCAGCCCTTGTTTGCGGGAGATCTGATCCTCAGCGTCCTCGGTTCGTTCAGCACCAACACCCAATCCCTATCTTCCAGGTCCCCAGCAACGCCTTTGTCAGTTCCGAGGTCTCCAAAGGAAGTGACAGCGTCAAGTCTCCGGTCCAGAGGTCTCCGGTAGAGAGCGTCAAGCCCCCCCGTCCAGAGGTCTCCGGTATCCATCTTGTGGGAACAGCCGCTAGTGGAGGCTGCGACGGCGATATACGAGGGCAGAGTAGACGTGGCTTCAAAGATCTTGAGGCGCTTGTCTGCCTTGCTGAACCCCATGAGTACTTCAAAGCAGAAATTGATGGGATACATGTTGTCTGCGCTTAAATCGCGCGTGAGCCCCATCGATTACCCCCCTCCCGTGGCGGAGTTGTTCACCGAGGACCATGTGTCGTCGGTTCGGTCACTTTACGATCTGTCTCCTTGTTTTAAGCTCGGTTTCATGGCTGCCAATAACGCGATTTTGGAGGCTGCATCGGAGCAACCCTCCACTAACAAGCTCCATGTAATTGACTTCGATATTGGTTGGGAAGGACAGTACTACGATCTCCTTGACGATCTGTCCATGCGTCAGGAGGGCAATCAATTCACCCTCAAAATCACGGCGCTCGCAGACAGCTTCTACGGTGAGAAGAGGCTCAGGATGCTTGGGGACCGACTGAGTTTACACGCGGCCCAGGTGAGAGTTAGGTTAGTATTCAACATCGTGAGCCAGAAGCTGAGCGAGTCGAGCCGCGACTCGCTGGGCTGCGAGCCAGACGAGGTGCTGGCGGTGAACTTGGCGTTCAAGCTGTACAGAATGCCGGACGAGAGCGTGTCCGCGGAGAACACGCGCGACGAGCTCCTCCGGCGCGTGAAGGGGCTGGCGCCGCGGGTGGTGACGCTGGTGGAGCAGGAGATGAACGGGAACACGGCGCCATGCCCGATGCGCGTGGAGGAGGCGCTGGCGTACTACGGGGCGCTGCTCGAGTCGATCCAGTCTACAGTGCCGAGGACAAGTCGAAGCAAGAGAGGGCGGAGAAGGGGCTGAGTCGGAAATTGGGGAACTTGATTTCCTGCGAAGGTAGGGACCGGATTTCCATTCAACGCAAAGTAGAGAACAAGATTAGAAGCGTCAGTGTCAATGTGCAGAAGTCCCAGTTATGCAATTATCAAACCAATAAAAAAAAGTATTTTATATTCCCCCATTAGTTTGATAACAAATTTCGATATATCATGAATATGAAAATATCTGAATGCATCATATTAACAAGAGTTAGAATTTACTCGCATGTATAAAATTAAGATTGTAAAACCATGCCAGATCATCATCTCCAAAAATTACAATTACCAAAGTTGTTTTTTTTTTTTTTTTATAAATTCATATTGTATTGAAATTAGGGTTTTGTTTATATCTACTTTCATAAATGTACCAGAAAAGATCAGTATCATTTCTAGAAATAATTTAATTATTTTCAATTTCAATGTGAAACTACAAAAGAATCTTTTCAAGATCCTTCTATATGATGATTCACACAAAAAAATGAGAACGGAGATTGGCTAATTGATAGCACTCTTCCTTTGAAATTCAAAATTTCGCCAATAATAACAACTTAACCATCACATATCATTTTTGTAACCTTCTTTAAGAAACATAATTTCCCCTTTTGTCTTCACAAGTAATATAGATCCCATGATTTCTAATTGTCCACAAAAGAAATAGCCTGCCTAAGTTGATAGTACATCATCTTTTCTGTTATCAATAAATTACATAATTAGTCGTAACTTTTATTTAACGTGGACATAATTTTCCTTTTGATAGCCACAAATTCTTTCAATCATATAATTCGTAATTTTCCACTAAAATTAAGAACCTACCCAAGTTGATAACAAATTTGTTATGCTATCAGTAATAAAATATTCTTTACTCATCCTAACTTTAGTTAAAATAAGAAAATGGAAATTGGAAGTTTGATAATTTTTTATCCAAATGATCCAAATTTACTTATTGGGAAAGTAGGGAAAATTCCCCTTGTTTTCTCAGAAATTAAAATAGGGAAGATGGAAAGCATCTCAGTTCAGCTCCAAGGTTAGTTCCTTGTCAAAGCTCATTCTGCTCAGGAAGAGAGAGAAACACAGAGGAAACAGAGAGAGAGAGAGAGGGTGAAGGAGGAAGGAGATGGAAGTGAGAGAATCGCGCAGAGCTCATCGTCGGTTAGGGTTCTTCTTCCTCGTCGCGGCTCTGGTTTCGATCGCCGCCGTCGACGCCTCCGTCCACGACTTCAACGAGGCCTTCACCTCCCGCTCAACGCCTTCTTCTTCCACGGCGGCAGCGAGGGCCTCCGCGCCCCCGCTCCGCGATCCCGCCTTCTTCCTCGACGTCTCCCAATATCACGACCGGCCCCAGGAAGTCCTTCATCAGGTACGGATTCCTTCGTTTCGGTGGTTTGCTGGCGTCCCGAATGGATGCTCCGTCTTCGTTTTGGTGTCGGAACGTTGTGCTGCAGCTGCGATCGTTTTGAACTCGCTTAGATTCTATGCGGTTTGTACGTATATCCGCGGAAGAACGCAATCGAAGTCCTTTGGATGAAACGTCTGGAGTCGGCCGCGGGTTCGCTAGAGGATTTCCTACGGTTTGATTTGAGTTTTAGGGCTTAATTGGGAATTTTAGGACTCGATTGCGCTTTGGAGTCGAAGTGCGGGGCTAGATTGCGTTCGTTACATAAGGTTTAGGACTTAAAGGTGCGGGTTACTCATTCTCTTTTTATCGTAGATGGGGTGCTGGAATTTCTTTGTTTTACTCTGCGTCATTGACTGGGTAGAGCTCTCGCTGGAGGTCCGAGAAGTCGATGATTCGTTATGAGGTTATAATGGAAATGGCAGTTGTAGTCCCCCCCGGATTGTTGCTTGCTGTGGTAGAACTGTTTAATAGGTCGATTTTATGTCGGGTTGTCTAAGGAAAAATGCTTTTTCTCTATTGAAATAAGAGTAACGAGTGATTTTTTAATGCTTTGCTGCCTCTAAATTAAGCTGATGTTCTTTCTATTTGATGGTTCATGTAAGGTAAGCATCATATTTGTACCTCTTGGTGTGCTACTTTCCTTTTTTTTTTAATAAATGTGCCAGCTACCTGCTCTATAGACACGAACACATCCGTTCGCACAAAATGTATTGCCTGAACTTTGTGCATATTGTTACTGGATTGGAGACGGACGGTGTTGTAGTCTCTGATCATACATCTCTTCGGTGCAAACCCTGGTCAATCTCTGTTTGAAGGTTTCCCCTATGATTATTGATATTGATTGATTTGTTTATCTTGATTCCCCAACTTAGGTTTGACGAATGTCACCTTCATAAGGACAAAGGAGTCTGCTGATGCACAAGCTGAAATGCAAGAGAATAGTGGCTCGGTGGAGGCTATCATACTTGATATAAAAGATCGGAAAAGGATTGGAGGTGCTTATTTGAAATCTGATATGATATGTTGCACTCCGCAGATGTCTGAAGAGAAAGCCTGCAAATTAGGTCAAGTTATTATTCAGAGAAACCCAGATAACCCCGAATGGCCTAGACGCATAACAACTTCCTTTGCTGGGAGACATCCAAGAAACAAAGATGGATAGCGTGGAAGTCGGATCGATAAGACAGGGATGTGCTACTTGTATTTTATGTTTTGTGATCCACATCTCAAAGGTACCATAATTAAAGGGAGGACAGTATGGAGAAATCCAAGTGGTTATTTGCCTGGAAAAATGGCTCCTTTGATGGTAGTGTTTGGTTTAATGTCATTGGCTTACCTTGTACTTGGACTTATATGGTTTTGAAGTTTGTTCAACACTGGAAGGATGTCATACAGTTGCATTACCACATAACTGCAGTTATTGCTCTTGGAATGTGTGAATCGGCTCTCTGGTACTTTGAATATTCCAACTTAAACTCTACTGGAAGAAGACCGATGGGCATCACAATGTGGGCTGTCACTTTTACTGCAGTAAAGAAAACACTTTCTCGACTTCTCTTACTGGTAGTGTCAATGGGTTATGGAGTGGTGAGACCTACCCTTGGGGGCATAACCTCAAGAGTGCTTCTTCTTGGTGGAGCATATCTGGTTGCATCCGAGTCGTATGAACTCGTCGAACATCTTGGGAATATCAACGACTTCTCCGGAAAGACAGCATTGTTTCTGGTCTTGCCTGTTACATTTCTGGATGCTTGCTTTATATTATGGATCTTTTCATCATTATCCAAAACTCTGGAGCAGCTCCAGGTACTCTTTTTTTCCCTTTAATTTCAACCAGAAACCTCTCATGCTTTTATTGCTTTTATCTGTTATGCATAGCTAGTTCTAGTCCTAGTTATTTAGCAGTGGCGACTAATCAGTAGACATGCATGCAGATGAAGATTTTATCACAACAGTAAATTTTTTTTTTTTTTTGGGGGGGAGGAAGTGGTGAAATGAATACTTTTTTGTTGTCAATGTGAACGTTTCGATATTTTCAATGTTTTCGCAGTCTGCTCGAATTATATCATCGGAAAACCCTATTTACTATCCTTTTCCATAAATGTCTCAACTTAATCAACAAGCGAACCAAAAGAAGAACCTTGAATGAAGTCATAATGTCACATTGACGTGCTGTTGAAACAGTTTTTCCACCTCCCTTTTGGTTGATGATTTTCAATTTCTGTGCAGATGAAATATGGCTAAATTGGGCTTTACCGAAAATTTACCAATTCTCTTGCTGTATCTGTGCTACTTTCAATTGCTTGGATTGGCTTTGAGGTAATGAACTTTGCCCTTCATGAAATGATATGTAACCATTGCATGATGATTGGATATGGCTGATATATGTGAGCAGATATTATGATAAAAAAAAAACATCTGATGTCAATGCATTTCTGAATTGTTCTGGTCCAGTTATACTTCAATGCTACGGATCCATTGAGTGAGCTGTGGCAAGTTTATTGGATCATTCCAACATTCTGGGCTATTCTTGCGTACTCTCTCTTGGCTGTTATTTGCATTCTCTGGGCTCCTTCACCCAACTAGGTATGATTTATGTGCTTTCAGTGTTCATTACTTTTTGCTACTGCCTTTAGTACAATAGCAAATGTTGGCTCTGAAGGACCTCCACATTTGACTTTCACCGCTATATTTGTTCCTGTGCTTGTTTGGTCGAATCAGAATTTAAGTTAGACATGTACTTGAAGTGTTCTCCCATTTTGGTCCACTCTGCTCGTGTTCCATTACCAACAGTGTGGCATAAATTTCTTGACCTGATATTCTGTGTCTTTTTAAATTTCTATGTTGAAATATTTTTTCATAGGAAGCCAAATTAGACTGCAGTCAACTGGATGAATAGTGAACTTGTTTTGGCATAGTAAACAGCTGTACACTGCTGCATAGATTGTACCCTGCAATTTGATGGATCAAATATTAAATAGGAAACTATATATTCTTGATGAATCAATATCCATTTTGGTTTTTATGACAGGGAGTATGCATGCTGATATATTAGTTTGTGAGTTCTCTCCAAAAAAGGAAAATGAAAACAAATGGGGGATACCCTGGAATGTTCAAAGCTAGAACTTATTCATTGTCTGTTGTTTGCTTCCTCAATTCTGACGTCATTGAGTCTGGATCTCTGTCATCCTCCTGTCTCAGTTACCCCTTAGGATCTTTACATGCACTTGCACCTTGTGATCCTCCAAAGTGGAGTAAGGAAATGGCGACAAGAAGTATATGATACGATATTGTGATGACAATTATGTGATATGATATTGTTTCAAGTGGCAAACATAGTCGCATTCCATCTAGTCACTTTATTGGTCATGTCATTTCTTTTGAATCTATTATGTTCCCTTCTATAATGTTCCCCATGCTTCCAATGGTTCCCTACCCTCATTTTGCATGTAATCATCCTTCTTTGGCTTGTTAGGTACTGTTCAATGTGGTAATGTCTTGTTGAACGAATCTAAATGGTTTGTGACTTGTAGATATGCATACTTGGAAGAGAATGAAGACGTTGAGGAGGGCATCTCTTTGACAAGTGGTAGTAAAGCGACTGGTGATAGCGTGGCCAAACTCGGAGAAGACCTTGAGGAGGAGAAGCGCGAATAGATGGCACATTCTCTGCGGTGATGTCATGATTTTCTGTACATTTTGTTGCACAATCCATGCTGTACCTACTACAGACTTGCGACTGATAAGTTCATAGGGTTTGCAGACAGGGAAGAGAGTTATTACTAACGAGATACTGTGGATATACAGTGTGAGGACACCTCTCTTTAGTTACGATTTTCTTCCTCTCTGTGATTATTCAATAGAGAACTCAAACTAGGAAATGGAACTGATAAATGAGAAGATGTCTTATAGCTGAGGCTTTTTAACTCTGTGCCCCTCTTTCTCTCAATTGATGTAATTCAATCCCTTTTGGGATACTTCCTAGTATACGCTTGGATTTCATGCCTGATGCTTTTTGTACCTTTTCATTGGAATCGGACGTGCTTAACGGCTGGCTTTGCACTGTTAAATGCAATTCAGAGAACTATAATAACCACTAAAGTTAGAAATAGGTTTGAGGCATCAGCATGAGGCCATCTTTACTTATGAAGAATAAACCGTGAAGAGAATTGGACATCGAACCAGTCATAGGTAGACCATCAGGTACTTGAGGAAGTTCTACTGCATGCTAATTTTGGACCCGAAAGATATAAGTGGGGAATACTACAAAAGACGGTCACACCAGATTCGTTGACATGGTACAGCTTCAAATTCATGTCACGTAGAAGAGAATGCATTCAATTGGATTTTCTTCTTTTGTGAGACGCAACAGATTGGCTATTCCTTCTTTCCACTCTTTCTGGTGATGGTAATTGATCATGGTCTTACTCCATTGGATTCACAGTTTAGTTGACCTTATGTCAGTGTAATAAAAGGGTTACAAGCATTTCAGTTAGTGTCAATCTTTATGTAGCGATTCTATGCAAAACACCACATTTATCATCGCGAATTTGGTGGTAAAAGATCCTGTTTACCATGAATTCAGACATCTAGGTGAATATTGGCAGTTCGAAAGAACAATGGAAGCTCTTTTGGATGCTTTCGTTTTCAAAAGCAAAAGCATGGGCATACATAGTCGGACAGGTACATGTCTATACCACTAGATTGATCGCCTCTAAAATTTGTTTTCCTGCTCACACTTCCCCGGGAATATAACAGCTGATACAGATCGGAAATACTCACTGAACACGTATCATCGGGACTTGAACATAGACGATTCGATCACTGCAAATAGAACATCATCTAACATCTAAAAGTTCACCGGGATCTGGCCATTGCTAGAACTTCAAAGATCTAGATCTCTCTCTCTCTCTCTCTCTCACATGCGCGCACATAGCTAAACCCCATGCAAAAACCTAGCAGCAGACGATGCCTTGGTGTTTCTGTATGGTGACTGCTGTCTTCAATTTTGTAGTAGTCAGGTCAATGCAATTCCTTCTTTTTCATCCGAAAAGAGACGAAACATCGGTACACCTGATATGATTATCATCGGACCCTCTGGCGCTTTAAAGTTCCGACTCTCCTTTCAGTATGTACCGTGCTTATCTGATGATGCCTCGAAAAAATCCTTGATCTCCGTGAACCTCTCCCCGATGCGAAAGAAAACGCCTCGACTTCAGTTTCACATGCCTGTGGTGGTGATGACCATGGCGCCGGTGGCTGCAGTTGCTATATGAAGCAAGAGGGCCTTCTGTCCCCTCTCTGAGTAGTTTCCTTTTCCTACTTGCGCTGAGATGACGACTCGAATAATCATAACACGTCACTCAGGCTATGTCCTGCTTGAGTCTCGAGCGGCGTCGCCTTGGTATACCGCTTAGTGCTGCTTATCTTGTACCACATGAAACAACAAATGTGCCCGAGTGCGCGCCAGTATGTCTCGCACGCGAGCCAGCACATGTTACAGAGGCTTCTCCCTATGCACTGGCAAATCCCCAGCTTGAACAATAGATACAGGAATAGTAGAGCTGAAAACCCTCGCATCCACACAAGAGACATCAGCTAATCATGAAATTGTAGGAGTACTGTATCCTGGTTTTCTAATCGAATGTACAAGACTATGATGCAAGAATTACTGGCGAAAGCTTCAAACGAAAAGGCCGATGGTTCTCTAACCACCAAATCCCGCCAATAAGTATATCTTAAAAGCAGATAGTTTCTCAGACTTATCTGGAATCTGAGAGAATATCGAATGATGAAAGCTGTCACTGGAAAAATCTTCGATGTCACTTCTCTTGTAGAATTGCTAAAATGAGATTATCAATATGTATCCTTTACCGTAGTCTCAACCAAAAAGTACAACAGGACAAGAATTGAAGGACTGATTTTTGGCTAGCAAATCAAATATTTTAGCCAAGTGAAGCGAAACTCAGTGGCAAGAGGGAGAAATGACATCCTGAATGGAGAGATAATAAGTGAAATGAATAAATTACCTATGTAACAGAGGACACATATCAGCAAGAATTTGATCAGATTCGTGACACATAGATGCTCGATGAAACAAACTACGTCCCACGGTCCTGAGCATAGTTCCCTGCATCATTGAAAAACAATGGGAAACTAGGTGAAAATAGGGAGACCAGATCAATGAGGTGAAACAGGAAGGTAACTCAAGAATTTAATATAGGCACAAGATAGATCGCCCGTAAAAGATATCAAGCAATGCCAGAAACAGTTATTTTATTGTTGCAAGCTCTGTGCTGCAGATTGTTCTCGAGGTTTTTGCCAAACCAGGACTTATTTTTTGGACATGACAACATGAACAAGAACTGGAAATAACAACATGGAGTTGTGGTGGCAGACACCAAAACTCCTCAATGAAGCAAAGTTTATAGTAAGAAAGTGCTTACTCGCATGATCCGCCGAAAATGGTCTTGAACGGAGCAGCGACAGCATTTCCAACAACAGAGCCGACGCTATGAGCAGCTTTACTTAGAACATCTCCCATTGCTTTACGTGCCTTTCTCCATCCAAATCAGTGCCTGAGAAATCATAAAGTGCAACACTAATGTCATTCTCTAAGGGTAAAATAACAACAAAAAAGGGACAAAACAATTCCCCAACTTCTGTCCCTTTGTTTCACAACGTTTCATTGCCACTTTTCCTGGTTTACATTATCAGAACAATTGAACAGCCTCCTGCAATTAACCCATACGGGAACGTAGCTTTTTGCCATCCCAAAATCATCGAAAGCCCCGGAAAAGGAAAATGGCCGCTTACGTTACACAATATCATCAATTCCTAAACTGAGTTTCATGGCCTTTACCCAAACAAGATCGTGGAGAAAGAGGAAACTGCATATTATGGATGTTATAATGCGAAGCAGAGATGAAGGAGCACTTTGTAATGTAGAAAACTCTAAATGTCGAATTGTGGTCGATCTTCACCAGATACTTCAGGCCGCGACGCGCTCCGGGGATGCGTGCGTTGCCCAGAGCAGCCTCCACTCCAGAAGGAACGATGGAAGGGGGCGTTAGGAACCCGTTTAAGAATACGTTTGACAAAACGGAATGCTCGGAAGAGATGTAAGCAACAAGAGTATCTAGGAGATTCCCATTTGAACTGACGACAAGACCGTCGATACACAGATCCCAACAGACCTTTTTCCTTCCACAGACTATCGGAGACGACTAATCTGTGGGAGGGAAGACAAAAGGGCACCACTTTTGAAAGGCGTTGGTTGAACTAGAGAGAGGATGAACAAACGGTTATCATCCCTCGTTTTCAGTTTTCTTGTAGTTCATGACTCCAGTCTTATACAATTGAGACTTCATTTGATAGTCAACATAAAATTGGATATAAAAAGATATATAATTCTCGTAAATATATCCCAATATCAGGAAAGGTAGAATAAATGTGGATAGCATTTTTAATATTCTTAATGTAAAGATATTTTTATAGAACATTAAACTTCTTAAATGAATAAAATCAATATAATATTTTAATTCTAATACAAAATAAATTGGAAATAGCAAAAAATAATAATTTCGTTTTTATACGTTTCCTATATGTATTTATATATTTGAATTTTTTTCTACCTTATAATAAATATCAACATATAAATATATATTTAGTATTCATATTTATTACATATTTTAGGTATATTAGTATAGAATAAATAGTGGAATGGGAAAAACGAAATTAAAAAAAAAAAAGGAATAGAAATGTGAGGGAAAAAATGATAATATAATAAAAATAATAAAAATAAAGTTGGCAAAAGTGTCGTGATAGATTCTTATAATCTGTGTTTGTGCAATTTTTAAATTCATAATCGAGATGTGAAAATATCCAATTTTATTATTATGATTCACTAAACAGTAGATAAGATAGAAAAATCTATAGATTTCATATCTTGTTATATCTAGTCTTATCTTGACTAAAAATTTAAATGACCAGACGAAGCCTAAATTGATTTAATCATAATTCATGGATTTTGTGAAGGGATGCGATCACCTATTGGTGTATAATTATATACTAGCCATCCGTACGCTCTATTTGCTTGCAAGTTTCACCCTACATCGTTCAACCGGACTCTTATTTGGAAATTAGCATTCATAAAAATTAATTTGAACATCACATTTTAAAAGAGGTTGAATGACTTTCTCGACTTAAGTTTATAGAAATTCAAATGATCAAAAGTAACCTAAATTGATTTAATCATCAAATCATGGATTTTGTGAAGGGATGTGATCACCTTTCAGTGTCTAATTATATACTAGCAATCATGCACGCTCAACTTGCGTGTAGGTTTCGGCCTGCGTCATTCGAGTGGACTCTTATTTGGAAATTATCATTCGTAAAATTGGGTCGTCTATCTCCATACCCACCATTATGAACATCACATTTCGAAAAGGTCAAATGACTTTCTCGACTTAAGTCTATATGTACCTACCATCGGAGTACTACAAGGGATGGGTTTATATCCCTCTCGCATGCAACTCAGATGAAGAACGACAATGCATTAAATCGACAAATCGGATTAAGGTTGAGGAGAACTGCAAAAGGAATAATGTATAAAAATGAGCATGAATAATCGAAATTTGGTTTTTATACCTTGAAAAAAAAAACAATTATTGGTCCACCTGAATTATGATCACGAAGTATCATAGGTGGCCTCATTTGAAACATTTGAATTAATTACTTTAATTAATTGCAACGACCAACCGATTCGTACTCAACTTCCCCCGATACACGTGTCTCATGTTCAAACCCCTCCACATCAAGAAAAGTGCCAAAAAAAAAAAAACAAATCATAAACATATTATACCGATATCAATTCAATCCTAAACTTTTGAGAAAATTTCAAAAAAATACTCGAAGAGCCATTATTTTCTTAAATAAGAATGCGAAGTGAACTCTATTTCAAATAAGGACATGAAGTGACCTTAGTCGTTTCAAATAAAGATCTAAAGTAATCTTGGTTGTTTCAAATAAGGGCTTGACATTACTGGTCACCTACAAACTAATTTTTCTAATCGGTCGAGGACGTTTTCATCCAAATTTTTCTTTTTCTTTCTCTTTTTATTCCTTTTTTGGCGTTGGCTGCTAGCCACTGAGAAGGGCCAACGAGGGCTCAACAAGCCTTGCTGGTCATTGGAAAGGGCCGACAAGTGCTTGCAAGCAGTCGACGATGGCCAATGACGGGCAAGGTCGAGGGCGAGGTCGAGGGCGAGGGCCTACGAGCCCTTGCCAATCGCAAAGCGAGGCCACCCTTGCCAAATGTGGCGAGGGTTGGCTTCACCTACCCCCAAACAAGGGCTTGAACACCCTTGCTAGTGGGCAACGACCCCGTCGACTGCTGGCGAGTGTTGTCGAGCCCTTGCTTAGGACAGGCAAGGTCACCCAGCCCTCGCGGATGGCTGCAAAAGGCGACTTCTCCCAAGGCAAGGGTCGCCTTGCCTTGCCCTCTGTGGGCATCATTAGTGGCCAGCCGGCCACTAGCGAAGGAAGAAGAACCAAAAAAAAAAAAGAAGGAAAATGGTAGATGACAAGAACACTCTTGATCGCTGCCAAGTCAAGCTCTTATTTGAAACAGATATAACGATTTTAGGTCATTATTTGGAATAAGATATACTTCATATCATTATTTGGGAAAGTGATGGCATTTCAAATCGTTATTTGAAACAAGATTCACTTGGCGCTATTTGAAAAAATAAGGACACTTCATATCCTTTTTTTAGAATTTTTCATAAATTTTTTAATTTGATCAATTTAATTATAAAACCTTTAACATTTGTATCAATTCAATCTATCTGGTTAACTTAGGCCGAAAATTGCTGACATGGACACCGGTTGTCCTACGTGGCACGGTTGGTGTTAATGTGGACATTTTATTTAATTTTTCTATTTCTTTTTCAATTTTTTTTCAACTTTTTCTTTTCTTTTCTCACTTCCTTTTTCTTCTCATTTTCCTTTTTTTTTTTTTTTTTTTTTTTTTTTTTAATTTCCTTTCGTAGACTGGCGAGGGGCGATGGCGAGGGACCTCGCCCAGGCCAGGCATCCCGGCTGAGGTCTGTGTGGTCGAGAAGACGACGAGAAGACCGAGAGGAGTGGGCTGTCTGCGTCGTGCGTCGTCGCCTTCTTCTGCATCAAAGTGGATACCGAGATTTATGGCGATTGATTGAGCCCCCACCAAAAATTGCACCATTTCAATCACTCTCTCTCACCTTCTTTTCCCCTTTTTCTTCTTTCGCTTCGCCAATCTGGAGCTTTCGAGCTTTGCCTATAAAAATGGCCACGGCTCCTTTCGTTCAATCCCGATGCGGTTGCTTGTCGAGGCTTAGTGGCAGTTTCCAAAATGGCTCGCATGGATCTGTTGGTTTTAGCTCGTACCCTTCTTCATCTACCATGCCACGTTCGCCTTCTTTTTCTTCTTCTTCACCGGCCTCTGGCGAGGATTGGGCGGGGATCCCCTCGCTCGATCAGGTGAGGGGTGACCACGTCCAGCCCTCCCTCATCAGCGGCCGCGGGCCTCCGTTGGTCATCATGGAGGCCGGCAGCTGGCAACCGGCAAAGGGAAGAGAAATGAAAGAAAAACAAAACAAGGAAATAAAAGAAGGAAAATGAGAAGAAAATGAGAAATAGGAAAAGAAAGAAATAACTAATAAAAATTAAATAAAATGTCCACATCAACGCTAATTGTGTCAATAAGATGACCGACGTACATATCAGCAAATTTAAAAAGGTCAAAAGATTAAATTAGCGCAATGGACTAAGAAATTGATCTGGAAATGTAAAAAGGTTTGAGAGTAAATTGATCGATTAAAAAATTTAGGCGAATTGATACCAATATAATAGGTTTAAGACGTTTTTGGTACTTTTCCCCATTTACATCATATCCCATTTTCTATCCTAACGACCAGGCTTCATTTGTTTCATAAAAATTGAACAATTCATAAAATGTTTTCTACAAATGATCGCTTGTGAAAAACTGAGAAGTATTGTCATCTTTCACCAAAATGATAAATTATTTTGAGAATTAAGACGTTTTCAATTGACTAATTACTTGACTAATCACTTTAAGTAATAAAAGTGATTATTTTAAGGATAATATTTTTCAAATCTTTTATCTTTCAAGCAACATAAAGCCCTAGAAGGGCGGTCTTGAAGGGCGAATAACAATTGGAATACATAGCGTGCGCCCATGCGAAAACATATTTCATGCCTCCTTTACTCAAAATACCGACCGTTCATGTTAGCGTGTGATAAGGATTCCAATCACCCGTTGCGTTGGAATTTCGAAACTCTCCATCATTATCTATTGATTTTTCTGCACATGTCGCGTTCGTGATGTAACAGCAGCAGAAGAGAGAATGCCTTCTCCCTGCCAGTAAAATGACGAATCGTCAGTGTTGTAAACCACAACATTACACCACGTAAAAGTAATGATCCTCCATGAAGCATCCCTACGTTTGCAAACATGTATAAAATTAGTAACTAAGGCGAATTACACACTATTAATCTCAAATAATGAAATTATTGCTAGATGTTTCACAATAGTATGAGGTAGATTATTTTAATTTATTAAAAAAAAAAAAGAGGGAAGAGAGAAACTCTAAAAGGCCGAGAAGAATCTCATAGAGAAGCGCTATATGAAATACTTTACTATCAAGACGTCTCAACCTAAATCTTAAAAATTCCAAGAAGTAGTTGTGAAACACAACATCCATTATTGAGAGTCACCACACCGTGTATTGGCACACCATTTAGTAACTTGATGCTACATTACAACACTCGCCTTCATCCATCAGTACATACTAAATTAGTTATCCGATGCAAGACTATGCTTCACTAATGCATCATACACGCACCTTAATGTAAGTAATGCAAATAAACAAACTCCCAGATCGAATAATCCACTATTTCCAAAATAAACTATTGCTATCAATAAGTTATGGAGCGAATTGTCAAGATTCGATCTTGAAACATGGACTCCAATATCATGTGGGACATATCATCCTTTCTAGAGCTTATTGCCTACGCTATTGAGTTAGGTCGCCCACTTCTAGGAAAAAACATCGCATGGTCTATAGATCATATAGATCAAGTCCATCTAGACTGTTGATTATGTGGAGTCCACAATGAAGGTCACACAATTAATGATAGAAATGATATTAGTTCACATGATTTATGTATCATACAATAGCTTAAATGTCAGTCTAATTCGAAGAAGTAAGAATCACCGTTAAAGGGGCGAGGGCGACCCAGATGACTAAGCATCATGAGGTTGCACGAAGTCAAGACATTCAATTTACTCTCTCATGACGGCAACCCAGAAGACTAAGCTATCGCATGAAGTCAAGACGTTCAATTTACTCTCTCATGACGGCAACCCAGAAGACTAAGCTGTCGCATGAAGTCAAGACGTTCAATTTACTCTCTCATGATGGCAACCCAGAAGACTAAGCCGTCGCATGAAGTCAAGACGTTCAATTTACTCTCATGACGGCAACCCAGATAACTCAGCATCACGAGGTTGCATGAAGTCAAGACGTTCAATTTACTCTCTCACCACTCGGAACAAGCAACGAATATTCAATCTCCTGCGACACGTGTCGAACGTTAAGCCAGTCCGCACTTTCTATATAAACTCACCAACCCAGTCACGTTTAGACTCACCCAATTTGCTAGAGCAATTGCTTTCATATACTCCACAAGTTAGCTCTCTTATATAGCTCGGGAGAATTCGCAATGGCCCGCCTGCATTGTTGAAGCTGGCTTGTCTGCTGCTCGCATACATGGCGGTGGCGGTGGCTCCAGTGGCTCGAGCCGCAGTTACATGCAGCCAGGCCCTGTGCATTCCCTACATGAGGAGCGACATGGGACCCATGCCGGCGTCTTGCTGCAACAGGTTCAAGTCGCTCGACTCGGCAGCTCAGACCATGCCGGACTGCCAAGCCACTTGCGAGTGCTTGAAACCGGTCTCGGGAAGCATCTCCGACCTTAACTACGGGTCGTCGCTGGGCTTCCGAGAGTGTGAGGTCAGCATCCCGTACAAAATCAGCCCGGCTACGAACTGCAGCAAGTTTGTGCTTCTTTAACCCGTGGTCAAAGGGCAACAAAACCTTGTTTTTCTTGATCACATATGATAACATGTCACGTATTACATGCATCATATAACACATACTTTCGACTGTTTTTGCTTTTGCTTTTGTGTTTTTGTTTGTGTTTCTTTGAAGTTTATAGTTGTGAAGCTCATTGTTAGATGTTTTGTTGCAATGTGATGAGAACGGATCATGCGGGTACTTTCAGCTTTGGAGATAGAGTCAGTAGCTTCGAATAAAATGAACGTCTGAACCAATACTAGGTTTTTAAACTCGATTATGGATGACTAGCATCCTTTGCTTGTACTATGTACTAATAAGAATATAAATGAAGGAAATTATATTATTTAGTTTCCTTGTTCTTAGGGCCTATTTGGTAACCGACTAAATAATGCTCTATTTTATTCTTTTTCCAAGAATATTAAAAAAAAATCTATTTGATATTTTTTGTTTTCAAAAATATATTTGACAAAATCAGAAGTAAAGAAAAAAAATTTATTTTTTTGTTCTAGGAACAACTCAAAATCAAGTCCATGTTTAACTTTCTTTTTTTTATTCATTTCTTCTTTTCCTTCATCCTTTGGCTATGAGCCTCATTGAGCATCCATCGCTTTTCTAGCGAGTTCGAGCCTCATTGGTTGAGCCTCCTTATAGCTAGGCTCGGCTCGGCGAGCTCCCACTCGGCTGGCTGGCAGTGCTTGACCTCACCCAAGCCATCGCGAGGTCGAGACCGCCATGGCTAGGTGACATCGCCCTCGGGTGGTTTGGCGAGGTGAGCCTTCACGGCGAGCTACGAGACTCCGCCTCACCTTGGAACCTTGCCCAAATCTAACGAGACCGAGCTTGCCCAGCCAGGCTCAGGTGAGCCCTCACTAGGCCACCACAAAGGGCGGTGCTGCCCGGCCATGGCGAAGGCCAACCTAGCGGTGGCTTGGTGAGGTCGAAGAAAGGATGCTTTTATTTATACATTAATTACTCAAGTTCTTTATACAACAAGAAGCAGCTCCTTGCTAAAAAGGAAGACACCCTATTTCCAATACATTCTGAGGACTAAATATAGCATGAATTCTTCAGGTCCCTCAGTTTCTTTTGGACTCGATGTGGGCTTAAGGGTGAGGGCGTGTAAGATTGTTTGTACCCACTTAGCGAATCTCTGCAACATCAGGTGCGCTATTGTGGCTGACTAAAACTCCTCTTTCTAACTCTTATGTGAAAAATTTGATTGTCTTCTGATTCTGTGTAGTTGCTGAGAGAACATCTTCTGAAAAGAGGAAAATGTTGGTGATGATATCAGAAACAAGGCAGTCAGTACGAGTATGTTCTAACTTCAATTACCTAATGGACTTTATGAAGCTAAAAAGTCGAATTCTGTAAAGCATAGGTGAGATATTGTCTTTGTGAAGCATAGATTCTATATGACCTGTCCAGGTATGACTTGAAGATATGCATACTCGGAAGAGAATGAAGACAGTGGGAGGGCATCTCTTTGACAAGTGGTAGCAAGCGCGATAGGTGATAGTGTGGCCAAACTCGGGAAGACCTTGAGGAGAGAAGCGCGAATAGATGGCACTCTATCTGCAGTGATGTCATAATTCTCTGTACATTTTTTGCACAATCCTTGCTGTGCCTACTACAGACTCGACCGACATGTTCATAAAAAGTTTGCAGACACAGAAGAGAGTAATACTACCGACGTACTGTGGATTTACAGTGTGAGGACACCTCTCTCTAGTTACGATTTTCTTCCTTCTGTGATTATTCAATAGAGAACTCAAACTAGGAAATGGAACTGATAAATGAAGATGTCTTACAGCTGAGGCTCTTAACTCTGTGCCCCTCTTTCTTCACATATGACAATTACTTATAGTTGACATCTTTCCGTTAATGCAATTCAATCTCCCTTTTGGGGTATTTCCCAGTATGTGCTCAGTTTCTTGCATGATGGATTCTGTCCTTTTCACTGGAATCGGATGTGCTTAACGGCAGGCTTTGCACTGTTAAATGCAATTCAGAGACTGCAATAACCACTAAAAAGTTAGAAATAGTTTGAGGCATTAGCATGAGGCCATCTCTACTTCTAAAGAATAAGCTACGAAGAGAACGGTACATCAAATGAGTCATAGCGAGACTATCAGGTACTTGGAAAAGGTATAGAACATACTAATTTTAGATCTGAAAGATATATATGAAAGAATACTATACTATAAAGATGGTCGCACCAGATTTGCTGAAATGATAGAGCTTCAAATTCAAGTGTTGTATGAAGAGAATGCATTCAATCAATTTTTCTTCTTTTATGAGCCGCAGCGGATTTGGCTATTCCTTCTTTTTCCTCTTTCTGGTGGTGGTAAGTGTGGTCACACTCCATTAAATTCAGTCCTCATGCCCAGTGTAATAAAAGGGTAACAAGCATTTTGATTACTGTCAATCTATTCACAGTAAATCTATGCAACACCACATTTATCATTGCGAATTCGATGGCAAGAAGATCCTGTTTACCATGAATCCAGACCTCTAGGTAAATATTGGCAGGTCGAAAGAACAATGGAAGTTTCTGTTGATACTAAACATTTTCAAAACCAAAAGCTTGGGCGTACATAGTCGGACAGGTCCATGTCTATCCCATTAGATTGATCACCTCTAAAATCGGTTTTTCCTGTGCAAACTTCCCTGGGGAGTTTCATGGCCAATGCAGATAGGGAAATACTTGCCGAACACATATCATTGGTAACTTGGATATAAGCAATTTGATCACTGCAAAGAGAACCTCATCTAACATCTAAATATCACCAGGATCTGGCCATTGCTAGGGCCTCAAAGATCTCTCTCTCTCTCTCTCTCTCTCTCTCTCTCTCTCTCTCTCTCTCTCATAAATGCACACAGCTAAAGCCTATGCAAAAACCTTGCAGCAGACAATACCTTGTTGTTTCTGTATTGTGACTGCTGTCCTCAATGAGATTATTCAGGTCAACGCAATTCTCTCTTTTTCATCGGAAGAGAGATGAAACATCGGTAGACAAATCTCTCTTTTACTGCACCTAATATGATCGTCATCGGACCTCTGGCGCTTAAAAGTTCTGCCTCTTCTTTCAGTATGTACCATGCTTATCTGATGATGTCTTGAAATCCTTGATCTTTGTGAACCTCTCCCAAGGTGAAAGAAACGCCTAGACTTCAGCTTTACATGGCTGGGGCAGTGATGGCGATGGTGCCAATGGCTACGGTTGCTATATGAAAAGGAGGGCCTTCCGTCCCTCTGAGTAGTATCCTTTTCGTACTTGTGCCGAGATGATGACTCGAATAATCGCCAACTTATGTCTAACTCAGGCTATATTCTGCTTCAAAGTCTTGGAAGCAGCGCCGCTATGGTATACCCGCTCAGTGCTGCTTATCTTGTACCACATGAAACAACAAATGTGCCCGAGTGCACGCCAGTACAATCTCGCATGCAAGCCAGCACATGTTACAGAGGCTTTCCCTATGCACTGGCAAAATCCCCAGCTTGAACAACAGAAACAGGAATAGTAGAGCTGAAACATCACACGAACACGAAAACCCTTCAGCCGATCATGAAATTGTACGAATAGTGTTTCTAGTTCCCTAATCAAATGTAAAAGATTATTATGCGAGAATTACTCAAAAAAGCTTCAAATGAAAGGCAGATGGTTCTCTAAACATTGCATCCTGCCAATAAGTACATCTTAAAAGCAGAAAGTTTTCTCAAACTCGTCTGGAATCTGAGAGAATAACAAATGATGAAAGCCGTCGCCGGAAAAACCCCCGCCATTATTTCTCTGGTAGGATGCTAAGATGAGATTATCAATATGGAAAAGACAGGATATATCCTTTACCATAGTCTCAACCAAAAAGTACAACAGAATAAGAACTGAAGGACCGATTTTTGGATCGCAAGTCAAATCTATTTTCACCTAGCGATGCGAAGCTGGGGTGGGTAGCGGAGAGAAATGACATTCTGAACGGAGAGATAATAAGGAAATGAGTACATTACCTATGTAACAGAGGACACATATCAGAAAGAGTTCGATCAGTTTCGTGACACATAGATGCTCGATAAAACAAACTACATCCCACGGTCGAGCATAGTTCCCTGCATCGTGGAAAACAGTGTGAAACTAGGTGAAAATATGGAGACAGGGCAATGAGGTGAAACAGAATGGTAACTCAAGAATTTAATAGGCGAAAGATAAATCGCCCGTAAAGATATTGAGAAATGCCAGAAACAATTGTTATTTCTTTTTTTCTTTGTTTTGTTACAAACAAACCAGACCAGGAATGGACTTATATGGTTTCAGACATAACAACATGAACAAGAACTATAATATAACAACATAAGAGTTGTAATTGGCGGACATAAAGCTTCCTCAACGAAGCAAAGTTTATATTAAGAACACTTGCACGATCTGCCAAAAATGGTCTTGATTGGGGCAGCAACAGCATTTCCAACGATAGAGCCGACGCTATGAGCAGCTTTACTTAGAACATCTCCCATTCCTTTATGTGCCTTTCTCCATCCAAATCAGTGCCTGAGAAATAATAAATTGCAACACTAATGTCATTCCCCGAGGTGAAATGATAACAAAAGGGTAACACAATCCTCCAACTTCTGTTCTTTTGTCA
>NC_052612.1:15945917-16133764 GCF_016545825.1 Eucalyptus grandis
TAATAATTTCGAATAGTAATATATTAATAAATTATTTAATAATTTCGAGATATTTAAATAAATCAAAAGTAAATTCATTTATGTCAAATCAAGGCTTATTCTAAATAAACCTACTTACCCTTAATTAAACACACTTTAAATTAAAACATCACCTTAATCTAATCCACTCTTAAATAACCTACACTAACAACCAAATAATACTTAACATAAACTAAACCCCCCTAAGCATAATTAACCCTCTAAGTGAGACTTAGTGAGTTAAATTCACCCGATTAACGAATTGAGTGAACCAAAACGACGGGGACGCCGAGGGGAACAACTTTTTCAAAGCGAGCCAAGCATTTGGAGTCAGGAAGCTGGCCAAAACGGGCCAAAATCAGGCTGCCATACCCATTTTTCCAGCTGCTGTCCATTGTGGTTTGAGGCCGAGGAAGGGTAGATCCGGTGCTTGGATGAGATGGAGAAGGATCGGGGAAAGTTGAGGGGTCGAACCGGACCTAGGCGAGGCCCGAACGGTGGCCGGAGGTGGTCGAACGGCTCCGGCAAGAGCTGATGCAGTAGCTAATGCAGTAGCTACAACGAGAGGGCAGGCGAGAGGGAGGCGGAGACGTGCGAAGCGACAGCAAGCAGCGACGGCCTTGGTGCGAGGCTTGGACGGCGAGCGGCGACTCCGGCGAGTCTCCAGTGACCCTTGTGATGGCGACAACTCAGGACAACGGTTGCTGGACAGCGGACGAAGGTTGGAGACGTGGGCTGAGGCGGAGCAGAGAAGCGAGCTGATTGGCGAGCGACGTGCGGGCGGCGCGGGGCGGCGGCGACGAGCGAATGGGCAACCGGTCGGGCAAAGGGCTGCTGCAACCGGATCTCTTCTGTTGCTGGCCTCCTCCAAAGAAGAAGATGGAGAGGGGGTGCCGATGGGAGGGAGAGAGAGAGAGAGAGAGAGAGAGAGAGAGGGAGGAGAGAGAAGGAAGGGGGACCATTTCTTTTCTTTTTCTCTTTCTTTAATCCAACAAAATGGCCCACCATGACATCACTTGATGATGTCATACTCCACTATCTCCAAACCTCCCACAACAATCTTCAACAAGTTCAATTTCATTTTCCGCCGGGGCATAAAATCTTGTACATCAACTTCTTCAATTCTAATCAATTATCTTCCAAATGAGTACAATTAAAGTCCTTAAATTAATCCAATGTTCCTAATAAGACTTGTGACACACCATGACTTCCAATTTCAGAATTTGATCTCAATCTCACGGTTAATTTCGCTTTGGCACGATACTAGCGCGTCCTAATCTACCGGGTAGCTTTTAGAAATTTTCATACATTTGACATGTGGTTGATCAATTCAAGCCACAATGTACATCTTTGACACATTGGCGACTTTCGGTTGTCGAGATAATCTCAAGATTTCAAACACGGACACAAGGTACCCAAACGATAGAAAAGCCGGTCCAGTGCCAATCGACAAGAATTGTGCGATCTGGTGGAATCACCCACACTTGATCACATGCCTATGTCGAGTCGACCTATCTCCGATCTCTAATCGATTTTTAACTGTGCCGTAATGACCCTTATAGATTAACTCGGTCGAAATGTCGTTTCCTAGTCAAATTCTCGAGTCCGATGCGTTAAAATTTCTTAATGGCTTCACTTAATAGACTAGTTATCCCATGAGTGATCAGTTCAGGGAAAAGAACTATATGCGTGCCAACAAAATGCTCGTATCAATTTATTGAAAATAGAATTGGAAAATTGAGATGTCACAAATAAGGGCTTAAGAGGATTAGCTAACACCTTGGAGACGATTTTATATATATAGTTGCAAATGCTTATTAGGTGATATTGATCAAGACTCTTCGGTTGAGCAACTTTTGGAATCAGAGTAATGTTGGTTTTGTTTAGAGGAGCAGGTAGAATTCCAGTTCTAAATAAATCCTGAACTGCCGTAAAAATATCTTCCAATGCGTCTGATAAAACAAACCATTCATACCGTCAGGTCCTAGTGCTTTAGTAGCCCCCATTTGGAAAGTGGCTTAGCAAACCTCTTCTCTAGTAAGCTGGGCCATTAACATAGTGTTCATTTCCATGGTAACAGTAGCTGAGCATTTTGCAAGAATAGGAGCATAATTCCGAGTTCCAACAGATTTGTAGAGATCTGAAAAGAAATGCCTTGTCATGTTTTTCAAAAGGCCATCTTCCCTAATCCATCTGAGATTGACATCTCTCAACATTTGTATTCTATTTCGAATTTGCCTTTGGAGAGTTGTCACATGGAAAAATTTGGTATTTTTATCTCCCCAGTTGAGCCAGTTTATCCTGAATCACATTGCTCAATGTTGTTCCTCTTGTTGCCATAAACGTTGAATGTCCAACTTCAAATTAGTAATCAGCTGCTTGTCATTGTAGTTGTTGGGAGAATTGATATGTGTTTGAAGTTGTTGTTGCAGGTACAATATTTGATTTGGTGCCTTTGAGAATTTTGAACAACTCCACTTGGTTAGGGCTGTAACTACTTCTTGCAGTCTTTGTGGTAGATTATAAGTTATAGCATGTGAGGAACTCCGGGATCTTTCAACCACCTTGCTACACTCCTTTTTCTAAAGCCAGTAGGCCTCAAATATAAATCTTTTATATTGTCTGCTTAGTAAGGCGTCAGTAGTCAATAAAAGAGGGCTATGATCAGAGCCCACGGGTGGAAGTGCATACACCTCAGCCTCAGGGTAAGTGAGCCACCACTCCATAGCACACAAAACTCTGTCTAAACGTTATTTGACTAGGTCATAACCAACACGATTATTCATCTGGTGAAGGCGCAACCCTTGCCGTCCATGTCTATTAGAGAACAATCGTGTAATACTTCTCTGAAGGAATGCATTCAATGAGGTTCAGCCACCCGTCTTCCCACCTCTTCCCAATGAAAAATAACTTCATTAAAATTACCGGTACACACCCAGCGTAGATTATTTGAATAAGCTATTTGTCGAAGATCCATCCATAGCTATTGGCGAAACTGATAAGTTGCTGGAGCGTGGACACAAGTGGGATGCATAGGAGTCCCCAATAGAATATCCGCGCAAGTTGTGTCAAAAAAGTGCTGAGAGGCTCGCTCTATGTGGAGTGCAATGTCGTCATGCCACATCATAGCTAGTCCGCCAGCAAGTCCAACAAGATCGAGCACATGGGAATTTCAGAATTTCAAATGTTGTTTAAGCTTAATGATAACCTCCTATTGATTCTTGGTCTCCATCAAAAAGAGTAAATCGGGTTTTTCTTTGGCCACTAAGGCCTTTAGAGCGTGAACTGTCAGGGGGGAGCCCAACCCCTGACAGTTCCAACATAGTAGCTTCGTTTGTCCTGTGGTGGCTATTGAGGGCCAGCCACCAAAGCCCATGTCTCGTCCTCTGTAGTCGGTAAAATGGGTGTGTCCATTAGCTGCGATTCATCAATAGATTCTAATATGTTCATCTTTGACTCATAAGGATTATATCGTCTGACTTTCTTTGCTATTCTTGCTTTTGCAGAAATTCTGGTGGTTATCAGCTTCTTGCAGTAGGGGAAGTTCATTTTTCTGTACAGGAGCAGGGATCACCACATCAGGAAAATGAGTGGGTTGGGGAAGTGCTTTGTTAAGTTGCTGATCAGGCAGTTGTATCGCACTACCCAAATCTGTTCATTTGAGATGTCCTGTATAAATGTCATAGCTGGAATGTGGTCCTTGTTGAGTCTCTTTCATCTTTGTAGGTGGTATGACTGAAGCACCAGCAGATGATTCCCCTTGTATAAGTACTGGCTGAAGGTTTTACTTGTTTGGGGTGTTAGTGGACGGGATTGGTGGAAGAGTTGGTAGCTGGAGATGGGTGGAGGTAGATGGGGTCTTTGGTATGACTTCATCCTCAGCTATGTCTGGCTTTGCATAAAAAGTTAGCCAATATGAACTGTATTCTTTTACCTCAACTCGAAACCATTGGCCAAAAGCCATTTTCTCTTTACCTTCCATCTTTGCCTCAGTAAAAGGAATATCCTGGCAGTACATAGCATAGTGTCCTATGATACCATAAGAGTAATAGAAATGTGGTAGACGCTCATAACAGAAGTCAAGCCATATGGCTTTCTTTGATATTCGTATTAGATGTCCTATTTTCAAGGGATCCTTTAGATTTAGCTCAACTCGAGCACGACCTGCTCTAAGAGTCGTCCCATCTTTGTTTTCCAGCTTAACCTCAATGACACGACCCACATGTCACACAGCCTTTGCAATCATGTCCTATGAACACCATTTTAGTGGTAAGCCAAATACTTGCATCCAAAAAACACAAGTAGAGTAATCATAGCAATGTAAAGTCGTGTTAGTTATCCAAGGCTTAAAAATAACTAAATTACTAGATAACAGCCAAGGACCCCCCTCTAATACCCTTTGTTCGCTACATATATGCCCGCTTCACATTGGGAAATATCAACTTTGTCAGTTTGCCATGCGCGCTTCAAGGTATTTTGAAAAGCCGAAAAGTTTATAGAGGGGTTCGATAGGATTTTACCGACTAAAATTAGTTTGCATTCTTCAACTTTTTCCAAGGGCGGAGCTTCATTCCAATCGTCAATTTGTTGTGCAGACCAGAGATGCCCCGTTCTGTTACAAAGAGCCGCAAGTCTTGAATTGTCTTCTTGTTGGTGGGTTTTCATGAGATAACAATGCCAGGGCACTCAAGCTTACTAAGTTACGCGTGAAGGAAAGTCATCCTTCGAGGAAATTGGCGCTCAATTGAAAGGTTGGTATAAGGTGGAGCAATCACCAGCTTCGCCATGCAAATTAAGGAATGGGGAGGAAGCTCAACACAATTGAGGAGGATTTGGTGCGGACGGATTGCTCAGTGGAATCCATGAGTTACGACATCATCCACACAGCATGCCCTAGAACAGAGGAAATTTGGGGAATATGTTCTTTGTTGATGGCAAAGAAGAAATTTATGGGGATTAGTCGAGAGTCATTCCAAAATCGGATGAGAAATAGAACAGGGGAAGAAGATAGGAAGTGTATGTAGGATAGCGAAGTGTCGAAACCAACTGATTAGGGTTTAAAGTGAGAAGAAACCACCATGGCGGTAGGAGAGAACTCTGCATTTCGAGAGGTTTTGAGAGGCGATAAAGTGAAATAAGATTAGATGATTAAGATTGCACCATAATAGTTTGAGGATCCCATGCAAAATTAAGCATTATTTGAGAAGCATCTTATTTTTCACCTCCTCCCTCTCTACAACATGGACAAAATGATTAGCAAGATTGTTACATCATCCTATTTCCTTGTCTTGAGGATTGTAGAAATTTTACTTAATGTTTTAGGTGATTTTATTGATGTAGTTATAACTAGAGGCAACACACTTGCTATACTCATAACTATAGTTTCGTGGTTATGTAAAAAGAGAAAGAGGGTAGTTTTGTTATTGTTTGTGGAAAGAAAAGTAGCTTGTTACTTTGAAGAAGTGGATGGCAATGGGGGAGGAAAGTGCCAAAAAGTCTTCAATGTATTATCTCGATACTAATTTAGTCATAAATATTTGAATTTGACTAATTTAGTCTTGAACATTTTCATGTTGGTACTAATTGAATCCATCTGACTAATTTATGTCAGAAATTGCTTACGTAGATGCCGGTTGCCTACATGGCCTATACAACGCTAATGTAGACATTTTTATATAATGTTTAATTATTTTTTCGAATTTTTATTAATTTTCTCTTTTTTTTTCTTTTTTGCCTCTATCTTTTCCTTTTTCCCCATTTTCTTTCTTCCTTATTTCCCCCGCTAGCCTTCATGATGACCAACGGAGGTCGTCGATGAGTGCGGGGAAGCTCTCGCTTGGATGAGGCCCCTTGCCAACGCCAGAGGTCAGCAAGTGTTGGCAAGGGCTGGCCTCGCCTGGATGAGGCCCCTCGCTATTTGAGCAAGGCCACTTTTGCCATAGGGTCCCCACGCTAGATTTGGTGAGGGGTGGCCTCATCGGCCTCTAGCATTGGTGAGGCCAGCGAGGGCTTCCCAACACTTGCTGGCTGTCGCCCGTTGAAAGTCGGGTATCACGGAGGCTAGCGGAGGAAAATAAGGATGGAAAAAAGGAAAAAAAGAAAAAGGGAAAGGAAAAATTAATAAAAATTCAAAAAATAATTAAATATTATATAAAAATGTCCATGTTAGTGTTAGAGGTACTACGTAGAATAACCGGCATTCATGTCAGCAATTGATGTAATTTGGGTTGATGAACTAAATTAGTATCATTGTGAAAAGGTTTATGACTAAATTGATTTAATTAAAATATTTTAAGACTAAATTTATATAAATGCAATAGGTTTATGACTTTTTTGGCACTTTTCCCGGCGATGAGAGATCTCATAATGCAAGAAACTAACTATCCATTAATAGAAAAGTGACCTAGTCAAAATGTGTAAAATTACCATTTTTTATTTTCTTATTCTAAAAAAGCTATAAACTTTATGATCATGTTTGGTCATCTAGAATTCTAGTAAGAATAAGACTTGATAAGATAAGATATAAAATCTAGGGATTTTGCTATATCCAATCCACTGTTTGGTGAAACATAATAATAAGTTTGGATATATTCACATCATATCATATACATTATTTAATATAAATACATATTAGTGTAAGTGAACCTAAAATTTGCATAAACAGATATAGTAAAAAAATTTCTTGACACTCTTGCCTACTTCATTTTTATTTGCTTTTTGTCCCCTCTTTTTGAATTTTTTTCTTTTTGTTTCTTTTTCCCCTTCTATCATTCTATAAAATAATCTTATTAAATAATAAACTACTAATATACCTAAAATACTCTATATATAATAAATTTATATTTTTATATCAAATTGAGTACATACATAAAAATAAGATTAAATTTAAAAAGTAATTTTTTTTGTTATTATGAAATTCTTATATTAAAATTGAAATATAATTTATATGGAAATGTAATTTAAATTTTGTAAATTAAAGAAGTTTGTCACTCAAGAAATATAACTTTCCTACTATAGATACTAGAAATCCTTTTCACATTTATCCCACTTCCCCTATGGGACAATTTTATTCGAGCTATATCATTTTTATATCCGACTTTATCTTATCTTAAGTAAGCATTTAACGCAATCTTGTCCTATCCTAAATTGTATCTTGACTATCAAATGCAACCCAAAGGTATTTTTAGTATGTTTGGAGTTGGACACTATATTTGCAAATTCTCATTAGATTTTTATTTAGGTTTTTTTAATTTCAAAGTTGTCTTGGGTTTTGAGATCTATAAAGGATAATATAGTCAATTCAATATAAAAATAGGTATTAGGAGCTAATAAGAGGGTGGAAATAGTGCAAGACTTATTGTATCCTATTATCAAATAGGAAAGTCTACCTCTTTAAATATTTATGTGAAAATTTGAGTTATGTTTTTGTTTTTGCCTTTTAATATGTATACAAGGTTTCATTTTTTTTTTTTGTGGGAAATAAATGATTTGCAAAATATTATGTTTTTAAATAATCACTTGTATAGCTAGAAATAGTTAGTTAATGAAAAAATATTTTAATTATTGACAATTTATGTCTAAATACCTTTGTGGAAGATAAAAGTATTTTTCATTTATTCATTTTTGTAGGTAGTATAAACGATCATTTTAAGAAAAATATCTTTCAAATGAGTAATTTTTCATGAAACAAACGCATGCAAAATTGCTTCACCTTCCGGGCCTGACGTTGGCCCACTGCAACAGAAACTTAAACCGCCCTGCGGACTGGATTGCGAAGGCATGCCGAAATAACTCTTTAGCCCCCGACTGGATTTATAATCCCCCGGTCTTATTTGATCTATTATGCACTGATGCTCTGAGTGTTTTGTTTCATCATATGAAATAGTAAATAAAATGATGATGGTTTGCTGATAAAAAAAAAAAACGCATGCTTGGTGTATGGTGTGTGAAACTGTGTTTATTATTTAGTTTCCTTTCTGTTTTTTGACCGCATCGCTTTGACATCTCTTTGCTGTTTTTTTATTTTTCATTTCAAATTTGGTGCTTATATTTCTTTGTCAAGCATAAGTTAAACAGACTTCCACATATTTGTTTCATTTTCAAGTTATATAAATCATACGCCATGTAATTGCATGAGACGCATAAGGCATATCATGAACTTGGACGAGATAAACAAATTGAACAAATGCATAGATTATAACATGTATGCTTATTAGTATGTCTATATATTTCTTTTATTTTATCTATATTTGTCCAATTCAACCCTCTCACATCAAAACCCTTTCTAAAATACCACCTTTTCCCATAGTAGTCTATCTAATTTTGCCGTTTCTTTGGAAAAGAAAAAACATAAATTTGGGCGGAGCAAAAGAACTCGAATCTTATATTCACGTAACTCTCTTCACCCAATAGTCAATGCTTCTCGAGTTGAACATTCTGTCATGCTACCAAAACACCAGTTATAAGTTCGAATTTGACACCATGTGTAATACCGACAATGATTTTCTATTATGTTAAATAAGGCAATAATTACTGCTTGAAAAAATCTATGGAAAACCTTAAGAAATTAATATCTTAAGGCAACAAGTGTGGCGGCTAAAGACAGCCATAAATTGCTCCTGTATATAGTGTTTAATAATATATTGTGCAATTCTTTATAAGAGAACGAATGTGAATAAATATAGGGAAGAGAAGCAGTAGTAGGGCTCTAATTATGATAACAAATTCAATTTTGGAATAGAAAATACACATAAACTAATCAGGAAAATAATCATGGAGAAAATCTCTGCTAAGCTTAGCCTTGCTTTCTAACATCCCCCGCAAGCTGATGTAGCAGAAATCACGGTAAGCTTGGTCTGAGAAGACAAAAACGAGGAGTGGAGAGGCCTTTAGCGAAGACAGCAAGACTACAGCTCAGCAAAGATTTACTTCCTGATTAGTCTATGTATATTTTCTATTCCATAATTGAATTTGTTACCATAATTGGGGCCCTAGCACTGCTCCTCTTCCCTATATTTATTCCCATTAGAGGATACAAAATATAAATAAACACTAAATACATGAGCAATTATGGCTGCCTTTAGCGGCCACACTTGTTGCCTTAAGATATTAAGTTCCTGAGGTTTTACATGGTATTTGAGTCAATTAAACTTGTGGTGGAAGTGAATGTTGCCGATGTGTGTTGCCTCCAAAGAACCCAAATTGTTGGTTGAACCGATCGTGACGAGCAATGGCCTTGTGTCCTGGGCGATTACAAATCTGACACCTCACATTGTTGCGTCTTTGATTTTTTGTTGCCATCCCGAGTTATTGAAGTTGGGCTGCTGTCCATGAGGATTAAAATTCCTCTGCCCCATATTTGAGTTGGGGCTATTGAAATTGGAAGCAGGGCCACGCTGTGAATGGGAATTTGGGCCCAAGCTGATGTTGTGCGCGACGAAGGCAGCTGATTGGGTGGTTTGGGATTCCCGGAGCTCCAACAGTGCTTCATGAGCCAAGAAAAAGCCATGAAAAAGACTCCCCGGTCATTTGTTGATGCTGAGTGTGAATCGAAATTGCAACAACCAAGCTTTGAAACTCAGCTCCTAAGCCTCTGAAGATATGCGTTCGGTACTCTTGTGATGAGATGGGCTCACTAATGGAGGCCAATTGATCAGATATAAAAGTAGCCTGTTGAAGAAATTCGGTCACGATTTGATTATCTTTCCACATCATCTGAAGTTGCAGCCGCAATTGGGTAGCTTGCGCACTGTTTTGGGCAGCGAAAGATGCAGAGAAGAAATTCCACGCAACATGAGAGGTGTTCATATTACATAATTGACTCGCAATTGAATCAGTTGTCGTGCTTAAGATCCATCCAAGAGCAATTTGGTCTAGTGTATACCAGTTATTGTATTTAAGATTGGGCACAATATTGGAAGAACCATCTGTATTGGTTTGAGTAATTTGTTGTGAAGGACATGGCAGCATTCCATCAACCATTGAAATTGGTTTATTTACTCAAAGGAAGGGGAGGATTGAAGCTTTCCACACCATGTAGTTGTCCTTGGTGAATTTCACCCCAAGATTTGGACAACCGGATGACCCCATGAGATTTCCAGATGGCAAAAGAATGGGGCTAGTGAGAGACAAGATTGTTGAATTGGACGGCATTGAGATACCAACAGCAGCGGCAGTCCTAGGACTCGATTTTGTTGAGGAACTTAGATCGGAACCCATGGCTATGATGCTTTCGCAATTGATAGCTGCGATACCATGTAAACCTCAAGAAATTAATATTTTAAGGCAACAAGTGTGGCGGCTAAATGCAGTCGTAATTGCTCCTGTATGTAGTGTTTAATAATATTTTGTACATCCCTTTGTAAGAGAACGAATGGGAATAAATACAAGGAAGAGGAGCAACAAATTCAATTATGAAATAGAAAATATATAGAGACTAATCAAGAAAATAATCATGGAGAAAATCTTTGCTGAGCTGTAGCCTTGCTATCTAACAATCTCCATAATAAAATCATGTACCGAGTCCTATATAAATAACAACTATTTATGTGATGATTGGGATATAATGTTTACGCTTGATATAGTTGGGCTAAAAATAATTGCTTGTCAAAGATACGCCAATATTCTTTTCGAACAAAATGGGAAGTTTGTCCGAAAAATCGTAAATCTATTACATTTTTTTCAATTCAGCTCTAAATTTTTTGATTTTATTAACTAAGTAACTTATTTATGTTTTGCCAATTAAGTCAATCCAATCAATTTTGGTTGAAAATTGTTAACGTAAATGTCGATCGTCCTATATGGCACAATCAACACTAATGTGAACAATTTTTATATTTTTACTCTCTCTTTTTTTTTTTTTAACAAACCCTTTCTGGCCAATGCGTAAGGGCCATGAGACAGGGTCACGGTTCTCACCGGATGATGAAAGGACTGCCAACCATTACTGAAATTGGTAGAAAAAAAAAAAGGAAAAGAAAGAAAGAAAAAGAAAAAGAATAAAAATTATTAAAAATTTCATTTTAAAAATAAAAGTATAAAAATTGCCCACAAAGTACCATCTATCATACATGGCACTACCGATGTCCATGTTGTCGATTTCAATTAAAATTTATTAGATGGAATTAATTAATAAAATTCTAATAAATTTAAGATTTTTTCGACAATTTTTCAAAAAAAAAAAAAAGGAGTGCATTTTTGTTTTGAGATCAAACATGTCAAGATGAAACCTATTTGGTAATGCTTTGGTCATTCGATCCTTAAGAATATTATCCAATGACACGAGGCATTAGGAATCTCTTTGTGTAAGTGCTTTTAGATGGATTTAACCTAGGACATTGCAAAAAATTGTGAAAGTGCTGGCTTAGACTAGTTTTTATTAGCAATTCATCATAAAAACATACCCATGGCATCAATAACAATGCCCGCAGAGAAAAAGATGCGTACTTCTTCCATTCATTCCCTGGCAAAACATTTAATTACAAGAGGTTTTCACATGTACATTCCTAATCCGACGGTGAAAATAAGAGCAAGTCCTTTACCACAACAATGTAATAATGGAATGACTGCATTGGGCGCTTGTAGGCGTGTATGATCCCGTCCCCCTTGATAGCAAGATTGGGGTATGTCTCTTCTACTTCGGCCTTAGCCAGTTCGAGAACCCAATAGAGCAACCAAGGCGAGCAACACAAGTAGAGCCTCTTGCACTCATCCGATCGGTCTTGGAATTGATCAAACAACACTTACAATATTCTGGAATTCATGTACTTCACCTGGGAATCATTGGGATTCGCCTCAGTGGCCACCCTTCCAATATGGAAGGGGGGTGAGGGGTTCAAATCCCTACATTCTCAGGGGGATGGGGTGGGGACGAGTAAATTTCAAGATTGGGTTTCGACTCCCACGCCCTGCAAGAGGCATGGTAAAAGTCTGAGGGTGAGTGTAGAGTAAACATAGAATAAGACTAATAAATAAATACAAAGAGTACTTCACTGGGATCTCACAACGTTCTCTTTCTTCGCCGACAAACACTACAAAAGCATCCTTTTCTCGCCAGCTTCTTGACGTTCCTAACTTCTCAACGAGCCGACGCGTTTTTCTTCCAAGAACGGCCATCAAAACTTTCACGGAGGATGGGGGCTCCTGAGTGAATTTGTGATCTTGAGACCGGAATTACTGTACGATTGTTGGAGCTTATTGAATGGATTATTTATGGAGGGATCGGAAGAGAGTATAATTATCGTGGAATTAGAGTAGGAGTCGGTTTATTTTTTTATTCTAATAGGAAAGAACAAGCTTGATTTAATTTTGAAGCGTTTAAAATAGATTTTAGGTTTGGAACTCTAGTGGGATTTTAAATCCGGATAGAGATGTCCAAAAAACTAATTTTCGAAATCTAAGTCTATCTGACATTAAGATTTTTCAATTTGTTGATGTTGCTATCTATTATCAAATTAAAAAATAGAGAAAATCACGTACAATATCTTGAGTTTTTTTTTTTGTACAATTATCTTGAATTGATGTACGGCCGTTTGGCCTCTCCTTTGACAAAATAAAAGGAATAAAGTATCTTGAAGTAAAGAAGAGCAATTGTAATAGTAGAAAAAGAAGGAAAAAAAGAGGGAAAAATGGAGAATAAAAATAATTGTTGATCTTTGATTATTATGCTAATTTCGAGCGATATGTCTTTGTTACTAACAATCGAATAGAGCTTTTTCAAGGTGAAGATTTTGATGGAGAGAAGAGAACCCCTAGGGAAAGGGCGAAGAATCCTTTCTCCACCATCCAAAAAAAAAAGAATGAAAAATTCCTGCAGATAGAGAATCCATGTCCTTAACTATTTCGATTTCAAACTTGTAAAGTGCAAATTCTTGCAAGTGGTGGAATCCTTATCCACCCAGACCCGCCACAGGCTTAGGTGGAGGTCCCCATGAAAGAGAGAGAGAAAGAGATAGAGAGAGAGAGAGAGTCATTCTGTGACGGTGATAGGGGTTGATAACTTGATCTCTCATATTGACAGAGCGATTGATTTAGATTGCGAAATTGAGAAAAGGTCAATGGATTGAAATTGTACTAAAAAAGTTTGAAAATCATATGCAAAAACTTAGCAATCTTATCTTTTCTCGGTAGAATCTTATATTTCCATCTTTTTGTCATCTCTTTATGACGTGGGCAAGATAATCAGCAAGATTGCTACATTATCCTAATTCCTAGAAACATTTTTTCTTATCGTTTTAGGTGATATTGTTTGATTTAGTTATAATTAGAGGCAAGGCAGTTGCAACGCACGTGACTATAGTTGGGTGAGTTAGGCACGAAAAGAAAATGAGTAGTTATTTTGGGGAAGTTGATGGTTACAAGAGGTACAATAATGCAAGAGTGGTTCAATGAAAATAACTACACATTAACCAAAAAGCTACCCAATGCATAAAATTAATATTTTCGTACTTTTTAGATGTAAGAATCATATAAACCTCAGGAATGTTTTAATAAATATGTTTTGGACAGCAATTTTCTCTTTGTAATATTATAGATTTTCCTATTGGATTTAACTTAAGTCTTTATTTAGGACTACTTCAGAGTTGTCCAGGTTTTTGAGACACTTGGTTTGTTACATTCCGTTACCAAGAAAGCTTATCTCTTTTAAAAAAAAAAAATTAATATGAAAATTTGAGTTTTGTTTCTTTCGCTTCTTTTAGCGAAAATGAGTTATAGACTTCCACATATTTGCTTAAAATTTTTCGAGTAATTTAGCAAAAACATATAACTACACGAGCCTCATAATTCATAAACGATGCAATTAGTCTTCATTAGTGAGAGAGAATGTTTAAATGACTCCGATGTGATTGATTCTTGTGAAATTTGGTGAAACCATAACCAACCATTCTAAAAACTTAAGAATGTATTGCTTATTTTTTAAATTACCTAACATTCCCTCTCGGGCATAGGCTGGACTTTGGCCTTAACTTAAGGTGTTGAAATATTTGATTGGAGAGATAAATTAAGGCTGGGAAGATTCGAACTCATGACTTCTTAACTATGATATCATATAAGATTTGGTTAAATCACGGCCAACTATTCTAAAAACTTAAATTATTAAATGAAGGTGGAGTTTATTATTTATATATTTTAATAATCCTATCTAATATTGCCTGTTGAAGGAAAAAAGCAAATAAAAAAGAATACACGTGGAAGCAAAAGAACCCGAAAGGGAACCTGACTCCTACACCGATCCTCAAAAGAACCCCGGCAAGGGGGGTGGGGAGGAGTTTTTTTTTTTTCACTTTTAGAAAGTTCGTAGATTCCACGATTGGTTCTTTAGTGATATGCTGCATATATAACAGCATCCGAATCTTAACAAAGTAAACTTTTGAGAAAAATAATGTGCCCAGCATTGTATTACAGTCAAACATCAATTATTTTTATCTATCTTATTTCCAGTTCATCAAATAGACGTGTTGTTTTTACATGCAGGATGGGGCATAAGACCAATCTCTCATTCCTAATCTTCATGGTTTGTTCGAGTCTCATGTTGATGTAATCTCTCTCCATTCGATAGTCGAAACTTTTCGAGTTGAATTTTTTACCGTGCTATCGAAGCACGGGTAATAAGTTCAAATGTCGACACAATTTATAATACCAATAATATTTTCTATTGTATTAAAGGTGAAAATGATTATTGCTCCAAAAAGATTTTCACAATTAAATCTTGCACCAAATACTATAGTTATAATTGTTAAAATATATCTTGAGTTTGAGTTCAATGTGAAATTCTGAATATTTCGAATTGGATATGTTGCGAACGTTCGAAATTGAGTAAAGAAGATCTGAAGATCAACTTCCCAAAATTCAAATCTACATTGGAGAATTTGACCGCTAAAATAGGAAAATCCAACTTTCACCTAGATTTGGATTTTGATATATTTTGGTTAAAATAGGCAAGTTAGGAAACATAATCCTATGAGAAGTTGGCAAAAGAATAAGGATCTCACTTATATATATAGACTTGTGGCCGTGGATGGAAAACAGTTGATCATGAAGAATTAGTCTTGAAGCGCCACCTTGTCGTCGAGTGCTTGGGAGGGATTTTCTTTGTCGTTCTTGTCCATAAATTACATCTAAGAAGATTTAGTGTTCAAGCCAATTAAATTTTGTGGTAAGATTTGCGTGTAATTCCTTTAATGTTCAAGCCAATTAAATCTTTTGGTAAGATTTGCGTGTAATTCCTTTGTGAGATTAAGAGATTATTTCTTGAGGAATTTTGGGGCTAAACACTTCATGCATTATTGGGTGTAATTGGGACTTGGGAAACACTTTGAGTGACTCGTGGGTGTAATTGGGGCTTGGGGCTTGGGAAACACTAAGAAAATGTTTGAGTGACTCGAGTGTGTAATTTTCTTGTATTGCTTGATCTATAGTGAAATTCGTTGCTGCTCTCCTCATGGACGTAGGTTTTTATGACGGAACCACATAAATCCGGTGTCTAATATATTTTCTTCTTATGTCTATATTATTATTCGATCGCTCGCCTTTTCGCAACAATAATGATTTATATAAAAATCGAGGTTTGTTTGTTCATGAATCACTCGTGTCAAGATGAAATCCTTTTTGGTAACACTTTCGGCATTCGGTCCTCTAGGAAAAAAATCGAAGAACATGAGCCATGTTAGGAATCTCTTTTTACAAGTGCTTTTAGATGGATTTTGAGCTAGAATGAATAAGGATTACTAGCAATTCATCACAAGAATACACCCATCAATAACAATACCTGTAGAGAAAAAATAAATACTTCATTCATTCCTTAGTGAAGCATCGTATTATAAAACAAGTTCTTCATGTGTAAATTCGAACCTAATCCAACAAAGAAACAAACATCAAGTCCTATACAATGAAACTACTAAATGACTGAATCGGGTGCATATCCGCGTGTATGATCCCATCATTCTTACGGTCAGTCTCTTCTACTTCGGCCTTGCCGGTTTGTAACTTCCCGGCGAGGCAACGCAACTTTCTTCCTATGACAGCCATCAGAACTGCCCAATGGAGAACGGTGACTCCTTTGTGAATTCAATCTCTAACCAGTTGCAGAGATGTTGAGATCGGAATCAAATGTACAAATTGTTTATAAAGGGATCAGGAAGAGAGAGAATAAACCTTGTGGAATTAGAGTAGGATTCGGTTTCCTTTTCTGATTATATTTGGGATGACGAAGCCTAGTTTAATTTTAAGGATTTAGAGGAGATCTTAAGTTCGGAACTCTAGTGGGATTTTAAAACCGGTTTTACAAAAGTATCTAACAATTAACAGAAAAACTACCCAGTTGAAAGCTTCGCTTTTTTGTTGCTGTAAGAATCATATAAAACCTAGGGTGTATATTAGTAAATTTGGGGTTGGAGACCAGATTTAAAAGTCCTTTTTGTAATAGCATAAATTAGGTTCTTAGATTTTATTTAGATCTTTATTTTTGAAAATTCCAGAGTCTTACTGGGTATTGAGACTATGTATATGTTATATACTAATATCTAGTTAGAAAGATTGCCTCTTTAAACATTGATATGAAAAATTGAGTTTGGTTTCCTTTTTCGCGCTTTAATATAGATCTTTATTTTTGTTATATAGCTTAGCTTTTCTTCATTTCCACTTCATCACTTTCGCATATCTGTTTTTCTAATTAACTTAGTAGAACAAATTTCGCCTTTTTATTTTTTCGTCGAAAAATGTTAAATAGGCTTCCACAAATTTGCTTTAACTTTTTGAGTTTATATAGCATAAACTACATAATTACATGAGACCGTAATTCGCATTACCTTTAACAATGCAATTAGTTTTCCTTAGTGAGATGAATGTTTAAATAGTTTATATGTTATTAGATACGTTTGATATTTCGCACATAAATTAACTTCATTTTCATAAAGTACCGTATATAACACGTATTAATGAATTAGTGTGTATCAATCTAATTTTCCCTTCTCTAAAATAAAAGAGAATGAATTCGAGTGAATACAAAAGAACTTGAAAGGGAAGTTGACTCCTACATTCATCTCGAAGATGGTATCTCTCTCTCTCTCTCTCTTGTTATTTTCAGAAAGTTTGTAGTTATGACCGAGTGGTCATTCTTTAATGATTCGCTATCACATATATTATCGTGATCTGAGTCTTAACAAATTAAACCCCTAAGGAAACAATGTGTCAAACTATACATTCTAGTCAAACATCAATTCTTCATGTCGATCCATTTGACCTTTTGTCTAAGATATGATTTTCATCCTTCTTATTTCCCATTTTGTCTAATTCACCTATTGTTTCGCATGTGAGATGGAGCATCAAACTTATCGCTCTTCATTTGAGACTCATATGCATGTAATCTTTCTACCTGACTCGAATATTCTAACATGCTTACCGAAATACAAGTCATAAGTTTGAACGTTGACACTAATTGTGATGCAAAGAATACTTCTATTAGATTAAATTGGGCAATGGTTACCGCTTGAATAGCGACAACGATTTAGGCAAAAATTGAGGGATTTTATGTATGCTCGAAATAGTTGGACTAACAATAGCAGCTTATCACATATGTAGAGACTCTATTTGAACATGACAGTATCTTTTTTGGTTCAAAAACCATTCGTGTCAAGATGAAACCTTTAGGTCGGAGATATTTATTGGAATGCGATCCTTAGAAAAAAGAAATCAAATAACATGAGCCACATTAGAAATCTCTTTAATAAGTGCTTTTAAATGGATTCGACCTAGGATGAACATCCAGACTGATATACAAGCAATTCATCACAAAAATAAACCCATCAATGACAATACGGAGAAATAAACCCATCAATGACAACACAGAGAAACTTCATTCATTCATTCAAATTTCAAAACAAGTTCTTCGTATGTTGATTACAACCTAATCCAACGGAAAAAAAAACTAAGATCAAGTCCTATAACGCTACAATGAAATAGCTATACGACCAAATCGGGCTCATATCGGCATGTACGATCATGTCATTCTTGATTGCAAGATTATAATTGGTCTCTTCTACCTCGGCCTTGGCCAGTTCAAGAACGCAATTGAGCAATTCAGGCGAGCAACACAAGTAGAGCCCCGTGCGCTTGTCCGATTGGTCTCGGCACTGATTAAACAACGCTTGCAACATTATAGAACGCAAATACTTTACCGGGATCTCGCGACGCTCTCCCTCTTCACCAACGTACGCTGCGAAACATCCTCTCCTCGCTAGCTTCTTGCCGATTTCCAACTTCTGAACGAGCCGACGCAGCTTTCTTCCAAGGACGGCCATTAGAACTCTCCGATGAAGAATGGTGACTCCTTGGTGAATTTGATCACTCGCCGGTGGGAGAGATACTGAGACCGTTGATGTACAAATTGCTGGAGGCTTAGCGAAGGGACTATTTATAGAGGGATAAACATTGTGAAATTAGAGTAGGATTAGGTTTCTTTGTCCGATTAGATTTGGGATGAAGAAGCTTACTTTAATTTCAAGGGTTTAAAAGAGATTCCGAGTTTGGAATTCTAGTGGAATTTTTCAAAACCAGATAGAGAATATAAATACTTTAATTCATCTGCTTTTCGCCATCTAAGTTATTCAAATTGTTAATGTTGCGATCTATTATCAGATTAGAAAATACAGACTATCGTGTCAAATTATCTTGAATTAATTTGCGGCCTTCCTGCATCTCCTTTGACCAAAACAATAGAGGACTAAAAGTATCTTTAAATAAATAAATAAAAGAACCATTTTAATTGAAGAAAAAGGAAAAGAAAAATATGTAATTAGAGGATTAGATTGCATCAAGAAAGTTTGAGCATCCAATACAAGAACTAAGCAATCTTGGTTTTTTTCGGTATCACCTTATTATGCACCTCCTTCTTCTTCTTCGCTCTCTTTGCCCCGCGACAAGATAATTAGAACGATTTATACATCATGCTATATCATTATCTTTAGGATTTTAGAAATAGTTTTCAAAGTTTGATGTGATTTTGTTTGATTTCTTCATAATTAAAGATCAAGATAATGCAAGAGTGGTTTAATGAAAGTATCTAACAATTAACAGAAAAACTAACCAGTCAAATTAATAAAATTACCATCTTCTATTTTGTTGTTGTTGTAAGAATCAAATAATCCTCAGTTGTAATTTAGTAAATTTGGGGTTGGACACCAAATTTAAAAGTTCTTTTTATAATAACATAAATTAGCTTGTTAGATTTTATTTAAACCTTTACTTTTTAAAATTCCAGAGTTGTCCTGGTTATTGAGACTATATATTTGTTATATTCTAATATCTAGTTAGAAAGATTTCCTCTTTAAACATTGATATGAAAAATTGAGTTTGGTTTCCGTTTTTGCCCTCTAATGTGAGTCTATATTTATTACTTAGTTTCGCTTTTCTCCATTTCCAAATTTGCATTTTTTTTTTTTAAAATTAACTTTGTAGCTCAAAAATAAGTTGAAAGGACTTCCACAAATTTACTTTAAATTTTTAAGTTACATAGCATAAACCATATAATTACATGAGATATAGTTCGTGGTATCTTTTGATGATGCAATTAGTTATTCTTTGATGAGACGAATATTTAAATGACTTAAATGTGATTAATTACATAAGATCTTTTGCATATATTAACTTTATTTATATTAAGTAACTCAGTATTAACAAATTCATGTGTTTGTATTTGTCCAATTCAATTCTCACATCAATCTAATCAGGCCTTTTTGGGAGCAAAAGAACTCGAAAAAGAACTCCTACATTGATGATCAAGATGGTATAGACTTGCTCTCTCTATCGTTACTTTTAAAGAGTTTGCCGCTTCACGATTGGTCATTCTTTTGTGATCACTAACATATAAAATTGGATTCAAATCTTAACAAATTAAACTCCTGAGAAAAGCAGTGTGCCAAACATTGTCTTATAATCAAACATCAAATTCTTCATGTCGACCCATTTGGCCTTTCATCTGATATATGATATTTATCTATCTTATTTGTCATTTATCAAATTCACATGTTGTTTTGCATGCAAGATGAAGCGTCACACTAATCTCTCTTTGTTTGAGTCTCACATTCATATCAGAGGCCACGCATGTCAAGATGAAACCCTTGTGTTTGGAGATCCCTCTCGACATGGAATCCTCTAAAAAATTGGTAAGTGATTCAAGATGGATTAAACATATGATGAACATCTCCATGGCAAAAAGACTCAAGAATGCTGACTTATACTAGTTTTTACGAGCAATTCATCACAAGAATAAACCCATCAATGACAACACCTGCTGATAAACTTCAATCATTCATTCAAATTACAAAACAAGGCTTCGCATGTACATTAAAACCTAATCCAAAGGAAAAACTAAGATCAAGACCTATACCGCTAGAATGAAATTACTAGACGACCAAATCGGGCTCATATCGGCGTGTGTGATCCTATCATTCTTGATCGCAAGATTATGGTCGGTCTCTTCCACTTCGCTCTTGGCCAGTTCAAGAACCCAGTTGAGAAATTCAGGCGAGCAACACAGGTAGAGCCCTGTGCGCTCATCCGATTGATCTCGGCACTGATTAAACAACGCTTGCAACATTACAGAGTGCAAGCACTTCACCGGGATCTCATGACGCTCTCCCTCTTCACCAACGTACGCTACGAAGCATCCTTTTCCGGCTAGCTTCTTGCCAATTCCTAACTTCTCGACGAGCCGACGCAGCTTTCTTCGGAGAACAGCCATCAGAACTCTCCAGTGAAGAATGTTCACTCCTTAGTGAATTTGATCTCCAATTGGTGGGAGAGATATTGAGACTGTTGGCGTACAAATTGTTGAAGGCTTAGCCGAGGGACTATTTATAGAGAGATAAACATTGTGGAATTAGAGTAGGATTAGGTTTATTTTTCTTAATAGAATTGGGGGAAGAAGCTTAATTTATTTTCAAGGGCCTAAACGTAGAGATGTCCCAAACTGGCCACGTATAGAATCGTTTGCTCAACTATATTAAGTAATTCCAGATTTAGAAACTATAAATAGATGGGCTTTAGCGATTAAAAAGAAAAAGAAAAATTTGGAAACAAAGTAATGGATGCTTGCCCTGCAAATACCATTAGTTTTTTTTTTTTAAGTCATTTATCTTATGAGAAAATTCAACCCAAAAGTTTAAACTCATAGATGGAGCTAAACCTCTTAGTCAAGTATTACGGGTTATTTTGATAGGTGGAGAGAGATCACACATATATAAAAATTCATGTTCCTATATTTATGATATTTTAACACGTTTTAATTCCTTTTTTTAACAAGGGATGAATCTATATTGACCATTCACTCGGATGGTTCGTGTAATTGAGTTTTAGACTTTTTCTCAGCAGAATATCAAGTCCTCTAAATTCATCTAATCTTCGCAATCTTAATCGTTCAGACAATAACATTTTTCAATCTCTTGATGTTGCAATCTATTGCTAAATTAAAAAATTAGAGAGAATAATGTAAAATCATCTTAAATTTATGTACGGCCCTTCTCCGTTGACCCAAATAAATAAATAAATAAATACCCAAATAAATAAATATATATATATATATATAGAGGAATAAACGTATCTTAAAGTAAAAAAGAATGAGCTCAATTGAAGAAAAAGGAAAAGCCAAAAAATCTAAAAATAAAATAAAATCCAACGATGTATCTTTATTACTAACAACAGAATAGAGGATCCACGTCCTTTTTTCTTTTTCTTTTTTTCGATTTTACAATCGTGAAGTGCAAACTTTTTGGTACTTGCCATGACCTATCCCTGAGAGAGATTTATGTCAGTGACGGCGTTCAATCTGTTTCTCCTATTGACGAATTGATCTAGACTGCAAAAGCGGGTTAAGATTAGAAAATTAAGGTTCCACCAAAAAATTTTGGGCATCCAATGCAAAGCCTAAGCAACTTTTTAGATTCGTTTGGTTGTGTGAATTTCTAATAAGAATATAACTTGATACGATAAGGTATGAAACACAAGGATATTATTATATTATATTAACTATGTGGTTATTATAATAATAAAGTCGGATATATTCACATTATATTATATATATTTTTGGGTATAAACGACATATTAGTATAAATGAAAAGAACATACAGATGGAGATGATAAAAATCTTTCACAAAACTCTTACCTACTTTAATTTTATTTTATTTTCCTCTCTTTTCTAATTAATTTCTTTTTATTTCTTTCATCCCCTTCCACTAATAAATAGTACTAATATACCTAAAATACTCAAATACCTAAAAGATGTGATAAATATATATTTACATATTAAATTATATTATAAAAAATAAATTAAATTTGAATATATAAATAAAAATAAGATTAAAATAACTAAATTGTTATTTTTTATTTTGAATTTCTAATATTATAATTCAAATATTATTTATATTGAAATATAATTTTAATTTTGTTAATTTAAGAAGTTTGTTATTCTAGAAATAATTTTCTCATTATAGATGTTATAAATGCTATCCATATTTATCCTACTTTTCCTATGAAATAATTTTATCCAATCTATATTTCTTTTATATCCAGTCTTGAGTAGGTACCGAACGCAAAATATGATAAATTATCATAAATTTTATCTTGACTGCTAAACGTTAGTGTTTTTGGGTGGCATCTTATTTTTAACCTTTCTATTGCCTCTCTTTGCTACGTGGAAAGAATCCTATTTAAAAATATTTTCTTAATATTTTACGTGATTTTGTTTAACTTACTTATAATCAGAGGCAGCACACTTGGTGCGTGTGACTGTACATGAATGAAAATTGAGTGGTTTTGTTATTTGTTCATGAAAAAGAAAATAGGTGGTTTTGAGAGGAAGGTTAAAGTAAGATTGGTTTTATTGTTTCATTAAAATTACTTTTGTTAAAAAGAAAAATTACCTAGTCCAATGCATAACATTACCATTTTCAATTGTCTTTGGTAAATCGAGGTTAAAAACCTAATTTAAGAGTTCGATTATATTGTTTTATTAGATGTGTTAGAATATCCAATTTAAGGACTTATTAAGAAATGTCGAGATTAAGGATTTTTTGCTTTGATACTATGTTGAAATTGGTCAATCCGAAAAATTAAGCCAACGCATGGAAGGATATGACTATGTATAAAGAGTATATAAATCTCATAAATGCACACAAGATCTTTATTTAGATTTATTTTAGAGTTGTCCAAGGTTTTGAAGCTATATCTTTTCCTTTTTTGTCAAAATTTTTATTATATCCTATCAACTAGTAAGAAAGATCACTTCTTTAGATATTGACTTGAAAAGTTGAGTTTTGTTTCTCTTTTTGCACTTTAATATATGTACAAGAGTATGTTGTATGGGATAAATATAGTAAAAACCCTACAATTTATCAAGAAAGTATAATTGAGTCATGAGACTTTCATACGAGACTTAACTACACTAATTTAAACAAATTTTAGGACTTGATTAGATTGAATAGTTTTAGGAATTGATTACTCTTTTTTAAAAAAAAAAATAGGACTTAATTGTACTTTTGTAATAAGTTTCAAGACTTGATTGTACTTTTTGAAAATTTTATGATTCAATTGTGGTTCCATAATAAGTTTTAGAAAACTTTCAGTGTACTTCCCTATTTATTGTTTAGTTTCTCTTTTCTCCATATCCACTGCATGGTGCATGGTTTTGGCATTTCTTTGTTGTTTTTTTTTTTAAAGTGTCTAAATTTTTGAGTTGTATAATAGACAACACAATTACATGAGACCTATAATCCACGATATTGCTAACGATGTAAATAGTTTTCCTTAATGAGACAAATATTACTAATTAATTATTATGTTTTTAACAATTTAATTCTATCCTCGCATCACAATTCCATGAAATACCGCAATTTTCCATATTAATCTATCTTATTTTGCCTTTTTTGACAAAAAAGAAGCAGAAGAAGGAATTGGACATAGGAGTGGAAGGGGAACTTGACTCCCTTCATTGATCATGAAGATTGTAAAGACTTCCTCTCTCTATAATCATTTTAAAGAAAAGGCATAGTTTCTCAATTGGTCATTCTTTAATGACATGCTACCTAAATGATAGTGATCTGAATCTTAGGAAATTAAACTTTTTGAGAAAAAAACAATGTGCTTGATATTGTATTATAATCAAACATCAATTCTTTATGTTCAGTTTGACCTTTCGTTTCGTATATAATTTTCATCTATTTTATACCTTCTTTATCAAATACATGCGTTGTTTCTCATGCGAGATGGGGTATCAAATTGATACTTGTTGCTTATCTATATGTTAAATGGCAGAAATTTTGTAGTCGAATATTGTAGCATGTCACCAAAACATTGGGTATAAATTCGAATTTTGACATTATTTGTAATCCCAATTGTGTTTTTGTATTATATAGCATCATGCAATGATCATTGCTTATAAAACTTTCACAATAAAGTCACGTGTCGGATCCTATAATAATAGCAAGTTAAGTGAAAATTGATATGTCACGTCTACGTTTGGAATAATCAAGATGAAAATAGTAGCGCATCCACATGAAACCCTGTTTGGTAATTTTGCAGCTATCAGTTTCCATGGAATCTTGGGTAATTGGGAAAGTACCACATTTTCTTTTCCTTTTATCTTAAAAGATTGAAAATATTTGAGGCCTTATATTTTTGGTTTTTCAATATGAAAAACATATGATATCTAAGGCCCTATTTGGTAACCAGCCAAATAATAAAAATTTCTATTCTTTTGTTCCCATGAATAGTTTTGGAACAGAATTGTGTTTGATAAAATTTTTGTTCCCAGAAACAATTTTTTTTTTTTTTTTTTTGTTATCGGAAGTAGATTTGAAACAGAATCAAGAATAAACAAAAAGTTTATTCTTGTTCCCGGGAACAATTTTAGAATCAAGTTCATATTTTCTCTTTTTATTTTCTTTTTTTCTTGTTCTTCTTCTATTTTCTTCTTCTTCATATCTACCACTGCTGCATTTGCCGTTCGCCGTCCACTGCCGTTGGTCGCTAGCAACCAATCTGGCGAGCTTACCGGGCCAAGGCAAGGTCTGGCGAATTTGCTAGAGGCAAGCCTAGCCATCGACGAGGCTCGACCTTGTTAGATCCTCGCCAGTGGCTAGGAGAGCCTCACCCAGCCCTGAGGAGGCTCGCTCAACCAAGGCCCAGCCCTACCGAGGCTAGGCCAAGCCATGGCTGGGCAAGCGACCTCACGCAGATCTGGGTGAGGCCACTCGCCTAGCCATGGCTCGGCCAACGAGGGTCGTTGACGCTCTGATGAGGTCGTTGGCCCTTGTCGGCCGATCGCCCGTCATCCTAAGGCTGACAACCGGCTACTTGAAAAAGAAGAATAGTAGAAAGAAAAAAAAAAAAAAATAGAAAAGAAGAAAAAGAAAAAAAGAAGTAATAAATTAAAAATTAAAAGAAAATGATTTGAAATAGAAATTTTGAGTACGGTATCAAACACAATTTTATTTCGGGAATTAAAATTTTGAATAGCTACCAAAAGGCTTAATTTATAAATTGTTCCCAGAAATAGAATAACAAAGAATCGTTTTAGATCATAAATTGTTTTCGAGAACAAAAGCGTTATGAAAGGCGTCCTAAGTGTTTCATCTTTTTAGTTCATGCCAATTTCTTCTTCTTTAAAGGGGGAATGACACCACATTTTTTGCACAGAATATAAGTGGTATTCTCATAATTCCCTCCATTTAATGGAACAATGAAGCAATTTATGAGGTTTAATGCGCATATCTGGTCATAAATTTTGTCGATGAAGCTTTTAATCCCATATTAACAGGGTGACTATGGTTCTAGGTAGAATAAGGAATTAGAGAAATGGACTAGTGGGTGATTCCAGGTTTCATGGAATGCAAAGTAAGTTTTGATTCTAGGTTTCGTAATATGTATGGTAAGTTTCAAATTCCATAAATTAAAAAATTGGTTCTAATGAGTAAGTTCCAAATTTTACACCTGAAATTGGGAAACTAGAGCAAGTCTTTACGATTTTCTTATTCTACATCTTCGATTGACTCTATGGTATTTCATAACATTCAACGATGAGTGTGTAATCTAGGACTATAGTCCGAGTTTCCATTTTCATTATATTCATGAGCTAAACATCTACTTTGTTAATATTCCATATATATAGAAATGAGTTATGGTAAGTAGATTGTAACAAATGGTGGTCATTAGGGACATGATTTAGTAAAATCGTTCACTTAAGAATATATGTAGAATTTGGGTAGACCTTAAAATATATAACATGATAGGTTCTAGGTTCTTAGATTTGTATGGTAGGTTCCGGGTTCCAAAAATTAAAAAATCAATTTCAATGTATGAGTTTCAAGTTTCAGGTAGAATTTAAGTGAATGCAAGAAGCACTTACTCCTACTTATTAAGTTACTAATTTAGAAATTTTCATATTTTTCAATGCACTAATTGTTCACCTAAATTGGGCAATCAATGTCTTAATAGTTGATATTTATTTAAAGTAAGATTTGATTTCCAATAAACATTTATCATCATATACATACAATAATGATTTCATACCTTTCATTTTTTCGGTATCTTTTGGGTATTAGATCCTTTTAGCTCGATTGTTGTCTGTGGATGCAAGCAATCGCGATATTCACGTGCATGAGATGAATTTTTTTCTAAAGTGTTAATCACTGTTTTTTCTTATTAGGTCATATTAACAAGTTGCTCTACTAAACGGTTGATGCATGAAAACTGCAAAAGTTTGCTCTACCATTTTGACCAGAAATTGATTGCTGGAAGGTAAATAGATTTTTCTATTTCTATTTTAAACAAAATTACCCGTTTGATAACGATACGAAATTTATACTCTTAAAATAGAAATTCATTTGATAACGATATAAAATTTATCAATTTCGGATGGCGGCGATCGATGGTGGTCGGCGGCAACCAACAGTTGGCGACAAGTGGTGGTGGCGACGACGGCCGGGGCAGTCGTCGACCGGCGGCATCCGGCGGCGACCGATGGCAATCGGCTTGGTGGCGACCGGCGGAGGTTGGTGACCGGCGGCATCTGGCGATAGCTGGCGATCGGTAGCATCCGGTGGTGATCGACGGCGACCGACGATGACTGGTGGCAACCAGTGGCAATCGACAGCGGTCGGTGGTCGACATTTGTCGGGCAACGGCGATTGGCGAATGGTGGTTGATGGCGACGGGTGGACAATCAATTCATAGCAATAACGAACGATGAGAATAAGTTTTGTTTCTCATTTCTGTTTCAGAAATAGAAAAGTAACTTTTTTTTTAACTTTTAATTTTTGTTCCAAACCTATTTTTAGAATAAAAATTTATTAGAAAAATGAAATAATTTTATTAAACAGATTTTTTTCCAGAAATAAATTTGAAATAAAAAAATTATTTCTGGAACAGAAATTTTGGTTTGTCATGCACCCCTTAGCAAGTGTCCTCTAAACACATGCTAGACAAAATCATTTTTTTTAATTACCCGTCGGAATTGTGGTGCACCTATTGACATATGATACACGATTAGTTACATAAAATAAGCTAACATTATAAATTTTCAAAGCCCCTAGAGTTTGGTTCAATCCCTATTGAATTTGCCTATGGCGAACATCAGGCGGGTATTTTCCTTCAATTTCGTTCGTTGCTCATTTTTGTGAAAAGAAGATTAACAAACGGATTAAAAATGGTTCCCTTCTTTTACATAATAATAATTATAATAACAACAGATAAAGTAAATTTCTCTTTTTCCGCGTGGAAAAATTGAAGAGCCGTAAATGGGGACAGAGAAAAGAAATATTGACATTTTAGTCACCAAATTAAAATTTTTACCCAATAAGTAAAAATCACATTGAGATTTATTTATAGCCGTATCATTATTACTGACACATTCCTATTTAGAAAAAAAAAGAACAAAACATAAATAAAACAAAAAAGAACAAAAAAAAAAAATCATTCCTCCGTAAATAACCGGCCACCCCGGACAATAGTATGTACTGCCGGGCCTTTTCATTTTCCTAAACCCTGCCTAGTAGAGCTAGGAGATCGGGTTTCACGGGGATCAAGGTGGGTCCCTAACCCCGTGAGGGGCTTGGCCGAGATACCCAATGGGACCGTTATCCCATACTTCCCCCTCACTTGCCTGTAAATGGCTTGTGAGGGGAAGACCTCCCGGGATGGTCATTTCAGGAGGGAGCAGTTTAACGACCTGCTCAGGTCCATAAATATTGACATTTTAGTCACCAAATTAAAATTTTGCCCCAGTAAGTAAAAATCACATTGAGATTTATTTATAGCCGTATCATTATTACTGACACATTCCTATTTAGAAAAAAAAAGAACAAAACATAAATAAAACAAAAAAGAACAAAAAAAAAAAATCATTCCTCCGTAAATAAATAAAGAAATAAAAATAAAAAAAGGAGAAAAACAAAAAAAAAAAACCACTTTCAGTTCACATTCTGCGTTCCTGCACTTTGTACAGCAGTTTTCGATCAAAAAATCCCCGTCGCCCTCGACCGATTCGTGTCGATCGGTTTCTTCCGGTTCTTCGAATCCCAATCTTCGCCGCCCAACCCGCCGCCGCGCCGATCGCCGCCGCCGCCGCCGCCCTCTCCGGCGAGCGCCTCTGAGGGAACGGTCCTCTCTCGCGGAGGAGGCTGTCCGTTTTGCGAGGGATCTTTCCGCCCCTTTCCTTCCTTCTTTTGGCGCTTGCGGTTTCTTTCGCTTCGCCGCCGAAAACGGAGCATCCTCGGCACTCCCATGGGCGATCTTCTAGCCTGGTCTCCTGAAGCCAACGGCGCCGCCCCCCTGGAAGACCGCTCCTCCTCCTCGTCGTTGTCTTCGTCCTCCTCCTCGTCGGGGCAGGCGGCGATTAGCGCCGAGCTCCTGCGGAAGGCCGAGGAGGTGACCGGGGGCATCATCGCCCAGATTCAGCCGAATTCCGTGTCGGAGAAGAGGCGAGCAGACGTGATTGAGTACGTGCAGGGGCTCATCAGGAATATCCTCGGATTGGAGGTATGGCTAGGGCGGGCTCGTGCTCATTAGAAACGCGGCCTTGCGGTGGATGTGTGTGTGTGTGCGGTTTCGTTCTGGTTCTTGCATTGGCTCCGTTGGGCAAGTCGAATGCTGTTGTGTAGGATGATCGCTCGCGATGATTCTGCTTTCTTAGAGTTCATGCATTTAAAGTTTGCGAGATGAAATCGGAAAGATGAATTGCATGCGCTTATTGAGCTCGTCAAAGTTAATATCGCTCATTTTAGGTGTGAAGAACTCTGATTTCTCTTGTCCGAAGAATTTTTCGTTTAAGCTCCAGCAGTAGCTATGTTAGTGAGGTGCGATGGATGTTCAGATTGGCCGGAATCTCTCATCTTAGAGTATATTGAATGCCTGCTGTGTTCAATAGAGTAAAGTTAATCGTTTCTTTTGGCGGTTATGCGAAATTGGTTTTGTAAATAAGGAATTATACGATGCATACCGAACTTGCAATTTTCAACATCAACTTTAGATTTTATGAGACAGCTTTGCAATCTTTCTGGTTCAAAGGTAGGTGATGAAATGAACAGACTGTAATTGGTCTGCTTTCCCATGGTTCGTGCATCTGCATGTTCTTTTTGGGTAGTAAGACTACCGTTTGGTTTCGATCAGACGATCTTATGCATGTAAAACGCACTTTACCAAGGTGTGGTGAGCTTGATGATAATTTTTCACATTTGTAAGTATGTGACCATCTTCCGTTCTTTCTTTTGGTTTTGTTGAGATAAAACTGGTGCTTCTTACAGGTATTTCCATTTGGTTCGGTTCCTTTAAAGACTTATCTTCCTGACGGAGATATTGATTTGACTGCCTTTGGGGTTCTTAATGCTGAAGATTCGTTAGCTAGTCAAGTCTGTACAGTTCTTCAAGGAGAAGAACAGAATGAAGATGCTGAGTTTGTGGTGAAGGACGTCCAATTAATTTGGGCCGAGGTTCTTATATTTAATCTAATCTATCCAAAGGATGCTGCACTTCTAGATTTTTAATGTCTGGATGACATGATGAAATGTGTTGTTTCTCTATTTAATGCTTGGTGATTTCTCTCATTCATGATTCTTGCATTTGAGAGGGCCACTACTATGAGTATAGGAGGCGTAGAAAGAGACTATGAGAGTCAAGACAGGTCTAAAAGGGTAGATTTGGACTTGGAATGAGCTTGACCCTGCAATTGATTAGCTAGCTGAGCATCTCACTCCTTGACTCTTTTTGTCGACATAAAGAACACAGCGCCTGGGCGAGTGAAGTCGTGGCTTTCTTATATAATTTTTTTTTAATAAACTAAATATGTAGAATCATTGAATGATGCTAGAGTAAACCAAATGTAGGACTATCAAATGTTATCTTTCATGTTGAAAATTATCAGCAACTTCTTATCATGTTTAGCTTATGAAATCTAGCATGAGTCATATTTGTCTTACATCCAGAAAGTTTCCTATATGTTTAACCTGAACTGCATGATCTTTTCACTTGTGACGATTTAACAAATTAACGTCAACAAATGTTGGCCATGTGCCTGAAATCTTCCCAGTTGCTATGAGCTTATGTACGTTCTTGATATTGTTCCTTGCCAGTTTTGAATCCTCCCTCAAGAACATACATAAGCTCAAACCAACTGGGAAGATTTCAGGCACATCGCCAACATTTTTTTCTTAAAAGTGGTTTTATTTAGAGAAGGCTGTGTTTTCCCTGGAGTGACGAGCGTAATTACCTTTTTTTTTTTTTTTCCTGGTATACTTCCAGAGTACATGAAGTGTACCACTTCTTTTTCTTGCTTACATCATCAATGGTTTACTATCAAAAAGAAAGTTTTCTTTTTTATACAAGGGAAAAAGGAGCACAGAAATATGTTATTGTAAGTACATCAGCCAAAACTTGATGCATATTATCATTCTGCCTGTGTTGGAACTTGGAAGCTGTAATTTGCCCGAATGCACCTTGTGCTTTCCCTTGACCGCCCCAGGAATAAGAACACTTAGTTCTCCATTTTCTGCTTCAGTTTAGTGTTTTCTAACTTTTGAGCCCCAACCTTTCTTTTTGAATATTAAAACCAGACAGAACTGGTAGATAAAATCTTTATCATCTCTAATGCACTTTCTATTTGCTGCTTGGAATTTCTCACAATTAGCTGAATCCTAAACTTTTCACCCACATCATTCAGAGGATGTTCATTTTGCTTTTTATTCCTTCAACTCTATGTAGGTCGTCATTTTGCCCTTCTTACTTGATATCTTTGTATCTCTACATTGAGTTTGTTGTTGCATTACATGGCATTTTCGTAGTTTGATTTCCTTTTTTTTGGGGAGGGTAGGTTAAAGCTTGGTGTTGCCAAAGAACATGTGTATTTTTGCAACTTTTGGTTTTCTTGCAAGTTTTGTCTTCTTTTAATGAACTGATTAGTATTGTTCATCGGTTTTCTTTGACCTGCTTAAGTTGTTGGGGACCAGGGTGACACTACAACTGTCTTTTTTAAAGTATTAATCTACATGATAATTGGGAAATATTGAGTGGTTGTTGTGATTGATGTCAAACAGAAATTGTAGTCGGTGGCTTGTGTTCTGCTTCAATGATTCATTATACTGGTTCATTCTAAATTAGAATTAGGGGGATTTTTTTTCATGTGAGAGGGGGTTATCTCTAGTATTAAAATCATTTGATTGGTGATGTAAGAATTCCAACATGACAGTGTCCTTCTTAGTTTTTTTTTTCTCCCAGCCGTCTTGTGTTTTTAGTAATTCTATTCCGAGATTACATATTGCTAATAATGATTAAGCTTTTCTCCACTAGTGGGGCTGACTTTTACGATTGTGAACTTTTTCAGCTGTATGCCTTTTATTAATTTAACTTGTTCCCCTTCATAAAATATTTTGTAGCTTTCACCAAAAATGTAAAGTGGAAAAACCAAGTCTTATAAATGTGAATACTCATATGTAATTGACCTTATTAAATAGGGTGTTTGAGTTTTCTCATAGCAGTTACAACTATGAAAATGGGTGCTTAAGTTTTACAAAAACTTTTGGTGTACGCCTAACAATTGCAGCAGCTCTGGTGGACCCAGCTTATAGGAAGCTGCCGCACTAGCTGTAAAATATGAATTGCCAAAGATACGCTACAAAACATTACAATGTGATTGCAGTCCAACTCAATTACAGCACAGCTAAGCTATACCAAAAGGACTCTAACGTTATTATCCCAAGTTTGTGGCTTTAGTCTTGTAAAGGTTTTACCTAGGATATTGCTGCTGTCGTTACTCATTGCAGGACATCTAGGTAGAAGGGAAAACCATAGGTTGATCAAGGAGTATAAATGTTTATTGATTCATTTAGGATAGAGTACCATTATTGATATGCTGTGTGTGTGATTGGCTGAAATTCCATGCAACACAAAAATTTGCACAAAAGACCATTTCTTGCATTTCAACGAACTAGTCTACTGAAAGAGAAAAATGTATAACCTCTAAAAACACTTGTAAGAGGATTCGACTTGTAGAAATGCCCCCTCAGTATTTTCTTATCCAAATGAGCCTTGAGGAGAGGAACCATATTGGTCGTTCTCATCATGTTGCATTGTGTTTGAAGTCACCAAATTTACTCTTGAGAGCGCAAAATCCATAGTCCAATCTGTCTGGTCCAACTACAATGTAACAATGAGTGAATCATGCTCTCTCTTTCATTCTTGCACAAAAAAATCTACTCATCAGTTCTGTCTTTTGAAGATTATTCAAAATGAGGGTATGTCCCCAGGGTGCTTCCCAAGAGAAAAGAGACACCTTCAAAGGTAGGCTGACTTTTCAAGTAGATGCTCATGGGAAGAATGTGAAAAAACATGGGAAGAATGTGAAAAATCGAGTTAAATTTACATCCGAGTAGAGATGACATTAGAATAGTAGGATTTGACTAAAGAAATTTGAGAGTTACAACAAATGCTCCATAGCCTATTGTCCTCTCCCAGATCTTTTGTCGCTTGGGGCCTCCTTGAAATGTAAACTCTTACACCACTTCTCCATTGTTAACCTTTAATTGATCAGCCACATTATCTCCCTGGTTCCTTGCTTATGCAATAACATCTGAAAATGATCTTTCTAGGCTGTGTAGCGGCAGTCACCATACCATCTTTAATTGCACAAGAATGAAATCATACCATTTCCTCTTAATAGAATTTCTGTGGCTGAAGTGATCCCGTCCTTGCCTTATGTCCTTCCAAATCCTGAACCCATTTTCTCCTTGACCATCACAATTATTTTCCTTCTATCTTCCAATTGAAAATTTTTAAACAGTACCTCTCTATATGAACTATTGTTCTCCTTGTTAAACCTCCAATGCTATTTTCCAAGCAAAGATTTATTGAAAGAGACCAGTGATTTCTCCCCAAACCTTTTTAAGAAACTAGTTGTATTACAATTATCCAAGTAATTAGATGAATTCTCAGCTCATCATTCCAGTCTCCATAAAACAATTTTTTCTTTATGCTTTCATGTTCTTCCCTCACCAAGACAAGAGTTGGAAACAAAGAGAGTAAAATTCGAGAATAGAAAGCGGGCACTTCAATACTGTAAGTCTAACTCCCCTGGATAAATAAACCATCTTTTTCACACTTAAAACTCTTCTCAAATCTCTGTATTGTGGGGTTCCAAACAGTCTTTTCTTTGTATTGGATCCCAACGGCAATCCTAGATACAATATAGGTAATTGCTACTTATACTGTGTAACAGTTGCTCTTCTTGCTGCTCAATGAGCTGAAGTTACGGTGAGTATATATTGCACAAGGGAACAAGAATTGGAGGGTGTTATTTCACCTCTCTTCATTTTACTTTATTCTTTCTTAAGAAAGAAAATGTCCTACAATTTGATGTGTCTTCACTCTCTCTCTCTCTCTCTCTCTCTCTCTCTCTCTCTAAGACACACTCACGCACACGCACCCACACGCACCCACACGCACATGAATGGCTAATTGTATATGTAGTTAATATTACACTATTTAAGTCTTGCTCATTGTAAATGCTAGTTGTGTTGCTCTTTTAGCATGCGTACTCTATCACACAGTGACATTTTGGCATTGTTCTTATACTACTCTTGCATAATATGATTTTTGAAACCAAAAATTGGTCCTTTGATTTTCTCTTTGCGTAGCTTTTTATTAGAAGGTTGAGATATTTGGAATTCAGCCTTTCGTGATCTCACTTTACCATAAATCCACTTTTATCATGTGATTACTGCATTAGTACCTCATTTTATCCTACGGAGCAATGTATTATGCTGCTTTTTGAGGTGATCACCTTAATGCTTGATCTTGTAGAATACTGTTTTTGGTACTAGTTGATGCCATGCATGCATGCTGACGTTATTTTATGTGCTTTTTGCATTTTGGCACTCCATGATGATATCAATGTGTGCTCACCTAGTCAAGTTTCTTTCAAGTATTTTGAAGAAAATGATGTTTTCTGGATTAACAATTAATCTTCTGATTGCAGGTCAAGCTTGTAAAATGCATCATACAGAACATTGTGGTAGATATATCGTTTAATCAGCTAGGAGGGCTCTGTACTTTGTGCTTTCTAGAGCAGGTAGCTTGTTTAATGCAGTCTTTTTACTATTAAGTGATTCTCAATGTCCTTGTTTTTTCAACTAGTGATTGTTCTTTCTTCCTTTTTCTTTGTGGGGTGGGGGCAACAATGGCTTGATTGGTATTGAAAATCTTGCTTAGTTAGAAGATGTGCCATTTTTTTTATTACTGTGGATGTTTCGTGCTTTTTTGTTGATTTCCTACTTTTAAGGATGACCATTGGAGTCTTATGGTGGTTAGTGAAGTTCATTGTAGTTTTTTTTTTTTTTTTTGGTTTTGTAATAGTCTTTTTCATGGTGCTAGGAATTGGATTGCATATTTTTGTAGGCTTCTTTTCACTTCTATCATTTTTGAGTCAGTAGCCATCTCAGTTCATTTCTCTTTCAATTTATGACTTCCAGTTTTCCATATTTATAAAATCTGACTTTATCAAGAAAAAATAATATATAGCAGTATATGTGTCAATGTCTATGCATTGCAGGAAATCTCTGTTTCTTTCTGTTTGCATCTATTTGCACATAAACATGACTACACATGAACATTGTTAAGCATGCATAGGCACATGCGAATACACACATATACACTTATTGCATGTATGCAGTGGCATGCACAGATTTTTGCATCTTCAACTGGATGGTTTCGCTGACCAATAGCATTACTCATATAGGTGTGACCAGTATATTGAGGTTATAAAACTGCTGACGTTTCCTATGTTGGTGCTATCATATTTTGATAAATTTAGTGTGATTTACTGCAGTATGTCCTGTTTGTATGCTGTGCCCTGGAGGAACTTGTGTTGTTAGCAATCTTCTTTCTTTTGTTCTCTTTCATCTTGAATACAATGGAGGAATCAACATTCAACATTCGTGCTGCTTCATATTCTACAGGTAGATGATCTCATTGGCAAGGATCACCTCTTTAAACGCAGCATTATACTGGTTAAGGCTTGGTGCTATTACGAGAGCCGTATACTTGGTGCTCATCATGGTTTGATTTCCACATATGCCTTGGAGACATTGGTTTTGTATATCTTCCATCTGTTCCATACATCTCTAGATGGTCCCCTAGCGGTAAGGTCAATGATGTGGATTGTTCGCAGAATGCTGTATAGATTTTGATGTCATTTCTATACTTATTTGTGGTGATGTTAGGTTTTATACAAATTTTTGGATTACTATAGCAAGTTCGACTGGGATAAGTACGGCGTCAGTCTGAATGGTCCTGTCCTTATCTCATCACTACCGGAAATTGTTGGTAAGCTATAATGTCCACCAATTTTGTGCAAGATAGGTGTGTTTCTCGTGTGCTTTTGAGATAACTTATCGGTTTTCTTTATAGTTGAGACACTGGAACATAGGGGAGAGCTACTGCTCACTAAGGATTTCCTGAAGCACTGTGTGGAACATTTCTCTGTTCCTTCAAATGGATTTGGAGCAAATGCCCGGACCTTTGTTTCAAAGCATCTTAATATAGTTGATCCACTGAAAGAGAACAACAACCTTGGTCGCAGTGTAAGCAAAGGTATTGGTCTTATAGGCTAGTGTTACTTCTTGATGTTCTTTTCTTTGAATGTGAATGTTATGTCGGGCATTATTTTTCTCCTGGTCATTCTCAAGAGATTGTGGCTAAGCTGTTTGAGGGGATAAACTGTCTAAAGCTGGGAAGAATGGTTGATAACTGGATATATGTTTCAAAATTGTTGATAAGCGGTAGCAAATGACAAGTCTAAAGCTGTTTGAGGGGGATAAACTGTCTAAAGCTGGGAAGAATGGTATAGTTGTTGTCAAAGGTTAGCTCTCATTTTAAGGAAATAAATTGAAGCTCATATAGGATGATGGGGAGTCATAACCAGTATATGGAACTTCCCATTAAGTCATGAGGGATCAGCTTGTCAAAATTAGTTGCCAGGTAGATTGTATACTTTTAGGAAATACATAGGGAATATTTATTACGATGCAGAGTTTGGTTTAGCTATGAATTTTGGCTATACTACTTTAAATTTTGGCATCATTGTTGTCTTCTGGAGGTCCCAATCACTCTTGCACATGATGACATGTTTTAATTTCTCTCGAACTATGTAGGGAGCTTTTTCCGAATTAGGAGTGCCTTTTCTTTTGGTGTTCGTAAGCTTGAAAAAGTCCTCTCTGACCCAGAGATAGACATAGCTGATGAACTTAGTGAAATTTTCTCGAATACACTGGATCGGCATGGAAATGGTCAGAGGCCAGATGTTCAGGACTTGATATCAGGACATAATAATGTTGACATATCTCGGGAAGAAGATTCATCAGGTAGGGTTTTGAATGAAGTACAGCAAGGCTCTGCAAGATATTCAGGAATTGTAGAAGTGGAGAATACCGCAAACTCCCCTATGTCAGATGTTCTTTCATCTTCTTCTGGTCAAGCAGATGAGCTTGCTACATCCCAAAGTTCTGTTAAATCAAATGGCTCGCTTAAGGCTTTGTCTTTGAGCAGCTCGGTACACTCTTCCTTGTCGGGTAAAGCATATCGTGCTCCTCATCTTTATTTTCCACAATCATCAACAGAGACAGTGGAGACAAGAAATGGGGATGCTGGCCAGGAGCACACTGAACAATCTGGAAATGCCGTGGTGACTTCTGTTGCTCTGCAATCAGGTGCTGCAGAACCATGTGTAGTTGCTGATCGCAACGGGGATGAGAATGAGCTCAGTAGAAGTCATGCTTTTCTGTCCCCTCCTGGATCAAAAAAGCTCTCTTCAGATTTGAGTCCAGTATCCCGGACATCTGATGATACTTCTTCTGGCTATCTTGGTGTTCAAGCCTCATCTCATATTTCTAGAAGCCCTGGACAACTGAATTCTCTATCGGATCTATGTGGAGACTTTGATAGCAACATGAGGAGTTTGGAGTATGGCCGGTGGTGCTATAATTTCACGTTGAGTGGACAACTTCCTCACACTTCTCCATCATACTTTCCACCTTTCCCAGTAAAAAATTCATGGGAAGTGGTACGAAGGTCAGTGCACCACAGGCATGATGTTTTTTCTCAGATAAGTGCCAATGGTTCTGTCACAGGGCGACCAGTATATAACATAAAGTCGCCAATTGTAGCTAATGCTCCCTTTGGCATGGAAGAAATGTCAAAACCGCGCGGAACAGGAACGTACTTCCCAAACACGGTAATGTTTCCTTTGGCCTCCTGATAATTATGATATTGGGTTTTTTGTGTTTGCTAGACTGTATAGAGGGGCTGCCTATGAGCACTACTTGTTCTGATGCATGCAAGCATGATATGATGCCCCTGGGGTTTGCCCATATATATCCAAAGTTTGCACTTTGTATATAGTATCCTTGATGTTGAGGTGCAGTTTCCAGAACCGACACTTTTATTCATGTCATTCCTTATGCGGACTGATTGTGGTACAGACGATCAGGATTAGAATTAAAATGTAGGTTTGGACAATTTTAGTGTCGGGTAGATGTATTGACTTGGCATCTAATTTTTAGTGTCGGGTAGATATATTGACTTGGCATCTAATTGCAGCCGCTGGTACTTTGAGTTTGTGAAACAGCTGTCTATTGTCATCTCAGTTTTATGTGATGTATTCTGGCAGAACCACTACAAGGATAGAAACTCAATGGGAAGGGGAAGGAATCATGCACCGGTGAGGTCTCCTCGCAGCAATGGCCGCACTTTGACACCCTCGGAGACTAATTTCTCTGAACGAAGTAATGAGCATTCACAAACGCATGGGAAGTCTTGGCCCTCTGATTTAAATAATGGTTCTCCTATAAGAAAACCTTATTCTACTAGCAATGGATCTTTACAACTTTGTGAAGGCTCAGTAGAGTTTGGTTCTTTTGGACATCAACCACCGGCAACACCTCTGCCTCTCTCCCTGGAGAGAAGTAAGCAACCAATCTCTGGGTCAGCACCAACTTCAAGAACTAGTGCAAGCCATTCGACACCAGGTGCTGTGACTGAATGGCCATCGGTTAATGGATTGAAACAAGATAGGTAACCAATAGCTTAATGCATTTGAGTTGTTCATTAGGTTGTTGATGCACTCTAAAGTCTTTTTATTTGCCTCGGTTGTTACATGCAGGATCTCTCTACAGTCTTACCGTTTAAAAGATGAAGATGATTTCCCACCTTTGTCAGAGTCTGCGGGGAAGGGATGAGCCATATGTATGGTTCAAACCCAATTCCAATTAATTGGATTGTAAATGGTAAACCGATTAGTCTGAGTTTGAGCTTTTGATCTCATGGATTCCTCAGAACCATCTGATGCTGGCGCTGAGTTTTATATCTACTGTGTGATCTAGAGGCTTTTTGTACCATTTACCAATTTTTTTTTTTTTTTTTTTTGAGGGGGGCTAGGTTCTATGTTAGCTTCACGTCACGTGCTACGTGTAATTTTATAGGGTGCTTGGGCCGAGGTTTGATTCAGGTATCGTTGTTACATGTTTAGGTGAATGCCGTGTACTTGTTGTTCCTGCCGTCTGATGCAATTATAATGAAATCCGGTTCCTTTGCTGGATGAACCAGGCATATCTTGTGTGTGCTTCACAATAGACATCTGTGACGGTTGCTTTTGAGTAGCGAAATTGAAGTGTACATGGTCCCTTGACATTTGTTCGGGCGAATGGAGTTCGGATGCAAATTGCACCATGCAGGATGTCATATTAATTGCAAAATATGAATTTTGTCCGGTGTATTAGCAAAAAGGTTCGAGAGTTTTGATTGTGTAGGACACGTGAAAAGGTCAGGTACAAGGTTTGAAGCAATCCTGCGGATTGAGAGGGGTTATTTTCAGATTGCGTATGGATTGAACTTAACTTCGCTTTCAGAAGATTCATTCCGATCTAGATCAACATATCACGTGTATTTCATGTGAGATGGAGGGATCGATAGGGTTAGGAGACTTCGCTGGAGATGGAATCGAACACGCAAGCTGTGCCATATCTCTTTTCACCACCTACGAAAGGGGTGTGAACGTCACTTTCTCCGCTCTCCTTTCCTGTAGGAGAGACGATCTTGTAATTTAACCAAAAAAAGGAGGGCACTTCTATAGGCCTTGCATCGGAGCTTTTGTTTATATGCGTGAGTTGACCACCACTTGCCATCTCCATCGCCTCTTTGGGCCCACGGACCCCCTCACTCACTCTCTCTCTCTCTCTCTAACCCCGCGGGTGTGCTGTATGGAAATGTTACACAACAGTTAGCTCCGTTGGTAAAAAGTCGTGTTTTTTCTTTTTCTTTTTCTATTTGGCTGAAATCTGAAATTTCCGTGGTTCAGAAATTAAAACTTAATCTCATTTTCTCAAAAAGACATGCACTATTCATGTGATATAAGGAATACTCAATCGGTGGGGTCCTGATTGCAAGAGTTAGGATTCCTCGAGTCTAGCATGTGGGAACTCGAGCACGGACATCATAGATGTTAAAATATATCTCGAATTTGAGCTTAATACGAAATTCCGAATATTCCGAATTTGATATGTTGTGGATGTTCGAAATCGAGCAAAGAAGATCTGAAGATCAACTTCTCAAAATTCGAATTTACGTTGGAGAATTTGGCCGCTAAAATAGGAAAGTTTAACTTTGACTTGGACTTAGATTTTTGTTTAAAATATACAGAGATATGTTTTTGTTAAAATCATTCAAGATAAGAACAAAAAAAAAGAAAGTTTTGTGTTGACTTTGATATGCATCTTGGGATTAACGTGTCAGGCAAGATAGGAAGCATAATCCTATGAGAAGTTGACAAAAGAATAAGGGTCTCACTTATGGTATATAGACTTGTGGCCGTGGGTGGTAGAGAGTTAATCATGAAAAAGTGGTCTTGAAGCACTGTCTCGTCGTCGAGTGCTTGGGAGGGATTTTTTGTTGTTGTTCTTATTCGTGAATTACATCCAAGAAAGATTAGTGTTTGTTGCCAATTTAAATCTTGAGGTAAGATTTGCGTGTAATTTCTTTGTGAGATTGAGAGATTATTTATTGAGGAATTTCGGGCTAAACACTGCATGTGTTTTTGGGTGTAATTGGGGCTTGGGAAACACTGAGAGTATTTGAGTGACTTGAGTATGTCCATTGTATCGCTTAATCTATAGTGAATTTGCCATTGCTCTCCCCGTGGACGTAGGTCTTTATGACCAAATCACTTAAATCTAGTGTCCGATTTATTTTCTTCTTTTATTTATATTATTGTTCGATCACTCGCTTTTTGCAACAATTGGCATCAGAGATGTTTGGTTGAGTTGAAGCTTTTTTTTTTTTTTTGGTGAAAGTAAGTAATTAAAATAATGGGGAAGGTCAATATGTACAACCAAACGGCTTCAAAACTTACACTCAAATGAACATGCTTAATCTGAGTGGAAGGGAGTCAAGAAGAAAAAACCAAAAGGCACCAAACCAAACGGAGAACCAGGAGCCAAGCAACAAAAAACGCCAAGCAATGCGACCCAGCTACCAACAAGACACCTAGCCAAACGGTCTAGAAACAGGGGAAGAGAAGATAATAGGATCCAACTCCCACGAGTGCTGCATATGCCTGTTTCTAGTGGAGTCCTCCATATTCCTATAGGTAATAGCCTTATCCTTCACGGCCTTGATGAGATGATTCTTTATGGCCGGAACAAAAACCAGCTCTCCCCTAAACATAATATTGTTCTTGTTCTTCCATATGATGTGGCATAGTGCACCAAAGGAATAACATGCCAAACATTTATAAAACTCCCTTCCCAACAGGAAGGTATTAGTCCAGCTGAGGGTCTCCTCCCAAGATCTATTGGTCCAGGGGAGACTGCATCTGGTAGCCCAAAAAAAGAAAAAGAAAAACAATACTTGAGGTAATGCGACAACCAAAAAAGAGATGCTCGATAGAATCAAGCACCTCGTTGCAAAAGGGGTAGGCCGCAGCATCAATTATGCCATGAGACATAAGCAAAGCCTGAGTAGGTAGCCTCCGCTCGGTAATGATCCACAGGTTCAGTTGGTGCTGAGGCAGAATGACATTGCTCCAGATGAGTCGATGCTAGTTGACTATCTCTTTCTTTAGCCGTATGATCTCCCAAGCTGAAGCCACTGAAAACATGGCTGGCGACTCCTCCCTCCAACTAAACCGATCCTGAAAATCACTCAAGGTGGGAAGAGGCGAACCCTAAGACTCAATCTCTGATCCGATAGTCTCTCCATTCTCAGAGAAGAGGTCAGCCACCAAAGCCTACCTAGAGAGGCCTAAGCTATATATGAAGGAATCCGTGAAAAATAAATTCAACGGACCCCTTGGATGCCAATTATCAAACCAGAGCAACGCTATTAAGCCATCTCCTATTCTCTAGTGGAAGTGGAGCCGACATTTAGTCTTGAGTTGTAGAAGTTCCTTCCAAGCCCAATAGTAACAAGTCGACTGCTTCACAACCCAGAAGTTCCTATTTTTTAAGGTCGAATGGACCCACTTACACCATAATGATTCCTTGTCTGAAAACAAGTGCCAGATATGCTTGAGCATGGCTGCCTTGTTGCACTCTCGCAATCTCTGGATACTAAGCCCCCCTTCCACTTAGGAAGGCAAACATCCTTCCAGGAAACTTTAGCATATTCTCTACCCAAAGTAGGTCTTTTCTAAAGGAATTGTCTAAGGATATGCTTAACTTGGTTGAGAACTGCAACAGGGATAATAAAAACACTTGCCAAAAGGCCTAAATGGCATGGAGAACTGACCTGATCAGCTGAAGATGGCCGGCTAAGGAGAAGAAATGGTGAGTCCAAGATTGCACCTGAGAAGTGATGCGCCTAATAAGAACAGCACAATCCGCTTTCCCAAGTCTCTTCGTGATGATTGGAACACTAAGATACCGCACAGGGAGGGTACCCTCACCAAACCCAAGCTCCAGAAGGATTTGATTCCTTAAGGACGGCGGGCCTTTGAAAGGCTACTCTAAGAGGAAAATAGCTGGAGACTCTCATTCAAAAGCTTCATAGATGGCAGGTGACCCTCGCAAAAAAGGAACATATCATCTACAAAGAATAAATGCGAGAGGCAGGTAGGTCTACATCTCTAGAAGAATCTGAAGTCCGGCTGATGCGAGCTTCTCCCAATAATCCCAGAGAGCACCTCCATAACCAACGTGAATAAGTAGGGAGAGATGGGATCTCCCTGCCGTAAGCCACGCCCACTAGGGAAAAATCCATGTAGCTCCCTATTCAACGCAATGGAGAACGAGGAGTCCGCACACGGGTCATGATAAGGTGAACCAGCCAATCAGGGAACCTAAAGGCATGTAACACGTTCTCGAGAAACCGCCAGTCCATAATGTCATACGCCCTCCTGAAGTCGACTTTAATAGCACACTTTAGAGTATAGGTTCGACATGGAAGCCAGAAAAAAGTTCCTACACTAAAAGAATGTTGTCCTTGAGTTGAAGCGAATTGATGACAACATAAGAAGTAAAAGTGAGAATTGACAGATTTGATGGGAAGGATTTTAGTTTCTGGAAGATGCAGATTGAATATTATTTTTATCATATGAAACTGCACTTGCCCTTATCTAGGGAGGAGCCAGAGTCGATGAAGTAAGCTGATTAAGATTTGCTAGATAGACGAGCTATGGGTGTTATTCGGCTGATGTTGGCTCGTAACGTCGTGTTTAACATCTTGAAGGAGAAGACCACAACTGAATTGATGCAAGCCCTATCAAATATATATGAGAAGTCCTCTGTGATCAATAAGGTCTATTTGATGTGACGTCTGTTTAATTTGAAGATGAGTGAAGGTGCGTCGGTTGCAGATCATATCAATGGATTCAATGTGATTGTTAGTCAATTAAATTCAGTTGAGATTGACTTTGAAGATGAGGTACGTGCTTTGATTATGTTATCCTTATTGTCTGATAGTTGGAATACTACTGTTACTGCTGTTAGTAATTCCTCTAAGTCAACAAGTTTGACATTTGATGGGTTTCGAGATTTGATTTTGAGTGAGGACATCTATAGAAGAGAATTTGGTGAACCTGTATTTGCTGCTTTAGTAGGTGAAAATAGAGAAGGATCTAGAACACATGTGGGTAAGAGTAGCACGAATATGATCAGGCATAGTCAATCTAGGACTACTGATGTTATCTGTTAGAGCTGTGGCAAGAAGGGGCATCTTAGAAGGAATTGTCTTAAGTTGAAGAATGAGAAGGGTAAGAGAATTGTAGTTGATTCTGCAGATAATATTACAGCTGTAGTAGATAATGCCGATTATGTTTTATTTGTCACTGATTATTCATCGTTTGATGGATGGATTATGGATTCTGGTTGTTCTTTTCATGTCACACCAAATAGAAACTAGTTTACTACTTATCAATGCATGGATAATAGTAAAGTGCAGTTGGGGAACAATGCTGAATGCGATATCATCGGTGTTAGCAATGTTAAAATCAGAATGCATGATGATATCGTGAGGACATTGACTGGAGTAAGGCATATTACAGAGTTGAAGAACTTAATTTTCTTGAGTGCCCTAGATTCAGCTAGGTATCGATGTATTTTAGAATGTGGAATTCTGAAAATTATTTGAGGTGCTTTGATAATAATGAAAGGAAATCAAGCACAGTGGCCTATATGAGCTTCAATGTGAGATAGTAACAAATTTCGCTGCGGAGATGTCGGATGCATCTATTAAAAAATCTGAATTGTAGTATATGGGTTTGAGGCACATTGACGAGAGAAGCTTGAAGGTTTTAAGTGAAAGAAATCTGCTATGTGGTTATATTCCTAATGAATTGAATGTATGTAGGTGCTGTGATTTAGATCAACTGCGAAAAGTGCACTTCAGTACAACTGTCAGAGAAACCATGGAAATTGCAAAATTAATTCACTTGAATGTTCGCAGGTTGTTGCGGTTTCTTTTGAGGAAGAGTGCTAGATATATGCTAACAGTTGTTGATGACTATTCGATGAAGACGTGGGTATTTGTGCTTAGGCACAAGTTTGATGCTGTTGTCAGAATCAAGCAGTCGATCACTTTGATCGAAAATGAGACTAATAAGACGATCAAGCAGGTGCGGACTGACAATAGTATGGAGTTTTGCTTGAAGCTGTTAAACGAATTTTGCATGAAGGAAGGTATAATGAAACTAGGGATGTGCAAAAGAGCCAGGACCCGCCTGGACCACTTGGAACTGAATCGGAACTGCCCGGAACCGGTGATTCTTAAGGGAATCGGTCCAGTTCCTGGTTCCAATTTATGAGAACCAGTGGGTATCGGTCCGATTCCTAGTTCCATTGGCAGATCTGTCCACCCGTTCACCTAGACCAAACCGGTTCTATTATAATATATATTAATTTTTTTATATTAAAAAAATTCAAAATTAGCAAATTTAAAATTTAGGGCTCTAATTACCATTCTGTCTCAATTCACTACTCTCCTACTCCATTTATTCTCTCTTAGTTCAAAATCTCCTCGAGCTTCCTCTTCCTCTCCAATCATCTCCGAATCTACTCATCTCCCTTTAAGTCCTAGTCCGAACTTGGCAAAACAGTGAGTTAATTCTCTTTTCTTCCCTTGAACTTGAACTCTCTCTCCACGTTGTCACCACCTTCACATTCATTGTCACTATCGTCCTCTTCATTGTTGAGCTCGTCCGCTTCTACCTCCCCTCTTCCTCCTCTCCCTCCTCAGGCTTCTCCCCATCATCCTCATCTTCGGGGACGGGCAAACTCTAGGTCTAAGAACGGCTTATCGTCCCCGTTGTCCTCCTCATTGTCGGTCTTGAGAGAGGAGTGGGAGATGACGGAGGCAGTGGCCAAGATGGTGATGGTGGTTGGGACGGAAGCGGAGCGATGGTTGCCATCGGTTGAAGACGAAAAAGGGAAGGTGTGGAGGTTGGACTAATTCTATGGATCCACTCGGGAATCAGACCGGACCAGCGGTTTGGTTCTCGGGTGGATCCATGCAACTAGCGGGTGGTTCCCGATTTCAATTTTTTAGAAACCGGTTCTTAGCAGGCGGTTCCTGGTTCTAAGATGGGAACCCCCGCCTGGACCATGCACACCCCAAAGTGAAACACCACATTAATGCTGATGAACCACAATATGTTGTAAAATTGATGAGCAAAACATTGCTAGAAACGGCCCATAAAATGCTCTCTAGTGCTGGTATGGCTAGGAGATTCCTAACGAACGTGCTAAGTATGGCATGCTACCTAATGAATAGATCCCCATCGACTACGATTGGATATCAAACTCTTGAAAAAGTGTGGTCAAGTAATGTTGCTGATTATTATGTTATTAGAATATTTGGTTGCTCATGTTATATTCGAGTGAGTGATGGTAAGCTCGATGGAAGGGTAATGAAGTGCATATTCCTAGGCCATGCACGAGGTGAGAAGGGTTATCGATTGTGATGCCCGGAATTAAATTCACATATTATCAGTAGAGAAGTTACTTTTGACAAGTCTCTGGTACTTCTGTCTAGTAGTGATTATAGCAGTATTCAAATAGATCTGAACGATGTTCAGCTTGAGGTGGAGTTGTGACTAGAAACTCTTGAGGTAGCGTATTGGGTACTAGTAAAGTAATTAACACAGATGTTGCTTGTAGCGAGGTGGAGCTTATAGAGCCAATAGTTGCCGTAACTACTGAAATTAATAAGGTATGTATTCGATCTCCTAACAGATATGGATGCGACAATGGTTTTGTTTTATCTACGGTTAAGGAAGTTTTGTCATAAAATCTTTACGGAGCAGTTAAAGGTGCATGTGGAGTTTGTATTCTGATGAGGTCTTTGGTTTTGGCGAAATTCAAGTGAAGCTTGAACTTAAAAAAAAATTGTGGCGGTTGAGCCTATCGGGGGCTATGGGAAAGTAGTGGTAGAGTTTGAATTTTTGTGAAGCAATTGCAACTTGGCTCAAATGTCGAGCTAAGGTGGAGATTGTAAAAATATGTCTCGATTTTGAGCTCAATGCGAAATTCCGAATATTATGAATTGGATATGTTGCAAACGTTTGAAATCGAATAAAGAAGATTCGAAGATCAACTTCCCAAAATTCGAATATGCATTGGAGAAATTTGCCACTAAAATAAGAAAGTCCAACTTTGACTTGGACTTGGATTTTTGTTTAAAATATACATAGATATGTTTTGGTTAAAATCGTTTAAGATAACAACAAAGTAAGAAAGTTTTGTGTTGACTTTGATCTGCATCTTGGGATTAACGTGTTAGGCAAGATATGAAATAGAATCCTATGAGAAGTTGGCAAAAGAATAAGGGTCTCACTTATGGTATATAAACTTGTGGCCATGGGTGGTAGAGGGTTGATCATGAAGAAGTGTCTTGAAGTGCCGTCTGTCGTCGAGTGCTTGGGAGGGATTTTTCTTTGTCGTTCTTATTCGTGAATTATATCCAAGAAAGATTAGTGTTTGTAGCCGATTTAAATCTTGAGGTAAGACACGCAAATTCCTTTGTAAGATTGAGAGATTATTTCTTGAGGAATTTTAGGGCTAAACACTACATGCGTTTTTTGGTGTAATTAGGGCTTAGGAAACAATAAGAGTATTTGAGTGACTCGAGTGTGTAAATCTCCACAGTATCGCTTTATTTATAGTGAATTTGTCATTACTCTCTCCGTGGACGTAGGTTTTTACTATCAAATCACGTAAATCCGATGTCCGATTTATTTTTTTCTTTTGTCTATATTATTATTTGATCGCTCACTTTTCGCGACAATAGACTCAGGCCTAAGTGCTAGTGACTTGGGCACAGGAGCTAGGTACTCGTGCATAGCTATTGGGGACTAGAGCACAAGCATCGGGTCTTGAGCTTGACCTCAAAGGACTTGAGCCCAATCATCGAGGAACTGGACCGAAGAGCTAATGACTTGGACGCAAGAGCCAAGTGGTCGTCAAGGACTTTGGCACAAGCATTGGGGTCCTCAGCTTGACTTCTATGGACCCTGCCTTGGGTGACAATGACCAAGGAATGAGAGCCAAGTTTTAGGGCAAACCATTGAAAATTTAAGTATGGGCACCACTGTCACGGGCTCAACCTTAGTGGACTTGAGGCTAACTTTGATGAACCTGAGCCAAGGCATTGGTGACTTGGGTGTAGAAGTCCACCCAACATGGTCATCGGAGACGTAGTCACAAGCATCCAAGTCTCGAGATTAGTCTCTATGGACTTGGGCCGGCCTCGATGGATTCAAGCTTGACTAAGCAAAGCACTGAGGATGGCATGCGGCGGGATCTCTTCCTCTACCCGACCCCATTTGTCTGACATGCTCATCTATGCTCATCTATAGCCCTAGTCTTTTTAGGAAGGGCGACATCACCTCCTTCTACATAAAGCTGCTTGCAAACATGGCAATCGTCTTCGTAAAGATAGTGTTCATCCTCATCACCAAGTTCTTGCTTGGTTAGGTTGGATGGCAGCCATTGCTATTGAGCAGCATTAGCGGGATGATCTTCTCACTCACCTCCTTTAGATTGCGCCTCACCATCATCAATTACAACCACTTGAAGCTCATGTGGGCAATGACCATGTATATTGCTTCTGTGTTTTCCCGTGTGGTCTTCTCCTCCATCAAGATGGGACCGATCACGTTGGTTTAAAGCTCGGAGATCTTCCCGTTAAGGTTGTACGTATTAACAATGTACAAGGCGATCACCCTTGGTGGGGCCGCCTTCTTGTTGGCAGCAATTGTGAGTGCTCTTCTATATGATGATGCCGGAGACAATGGAGTGGGCGCCGGAGGAGATGGAATAGTTGTTTGGCAAATACACCAACGGTTTGTGGCAAACGAGGTGCAGATGCAAAGGACTGGCGACGCGATTGAGGTAGCGGCGAGAGGCAAACAGTGAGACTTCACTTGTAATGCATGTACAATTGATATTGTGTCTAGGAATCTGACAACTCACTCTAGTTCATCTTTTGATTTTATACCCAGTTACTCAATTAGATGAAGTCAATATGGAGCTATGTATAGATCCTGATCCTAGGCTTGATATTTTCTGGTTACTCAATATATTTTCTTTGGGCGTTGATATTTTAAGTTTGCCCAGAGACTAATTCAATCGATGATCAGAAGATTGCAACGTTCCGATCTTTCGTGCAATGTCATACTAGTTGGAAAATTTATCAGAAAATAATTAGTAAGTCACTCAAATAAAAATTGACTTTTTGATATAAGAGTTGGTGAATTTAAAAACATTGGTAGATATTACTCAAGTTTTTATTCACCAAGTTATCGCAATAATTGGTAATTTATAAACAATCAAACAAATTTAATAACTGAAACATATGTTGGTAATTGACAAATTAATTGGAGAATAGTTGATAAGTCACTTAAATTAATGACTAATAATCTAATATAAGAGTTGTTAAATTTAAAAAGTTGGAAAGTCATATAAATAATTTTTTTTTGTCAGTCCTACTATACTATTATTCAAGCACTCATTCTCAAATTTTTTACTTTGGAGTCGAAACTTATAACTGAAACTAAATCATCTCATTCTTGATCTATTGATAAGATGGAGAGTTGAAACGCCCCAGCTCTCCTTTCTAACCATTAGGACAAACGTTGGTAGTTAAATAAAAGTTAAATTATTAGGAAAACTAGTAATTTACAAACTACCACTCAAACCTTATTAAGTAGTTCAAATAAAAGTGGGTGGCTTCAAATTCATTGGTAATTTAATTGAAGAAAATTTAATAAGTTACTCAAATTATGATTGGTTATTTGATATAAGATCTCACAAAACAGATTTTATAAGTTATGAGAACAAAAATTCATACGTAACTAAAAGTTGATACTATAAATGCCGGGGCAAGTATTTCAAAGAAATGCAAGTAATTTGATATTTACTGGTAACTTAATTGGCGTAAAGTTGAGGAGCCTCTATCATCAATTTCATGTAAGATTTCAATTTAATTATTTACAAACATATTCTATTAATTCATTTATTATGCGGTAAACTAATAATGTTATAATAAGAAAAAGGGAAAATACTACCAAAAACCCCAAATTTTGCCCCAAGTGATACATTTACATCAATTTTTTGTTGACGTGAAAAACCCCAAACTTTTCAAATCGTAACACAATTATCCCATCAAGGGCATTTTTGTCTTTTTTTTTGTTTTTCATTTTTCTTTTTTTCTTCTTCTTCCCTCTGCTGGCCATGGTGGAGGGAAGCTGGCGTTCAGCGAGGGCTGCCCTCGCTGGTGTCGAGCAAGGGTCGCCCTTGCCAGATCGAGCAAAGTTCAAGATTTTTCGTGTGTTTTTCCCTAAATGCCCTTGATGGGATCAATGTGTCACAGTTGTCAAAGTTTATGGTTTTTCACGTTACAAAAAAATGTTTGGAGTAAATCTGTTACTTTGAGTAAAGTTTAGGGTTTTTTGCAGTATGGTAGAGTGTTTTTATAAATGGTTAATACCCTGAAAAACTTCAAACTGGTACACCTGTGACAAATTTACTACGACTGACCATAAAAAACCCTAAACTTGTACATTTATGACAAATTTACCTTAAATTACTTTATTTGACCTAAAAAAACCCTAAACTGGTAAATTTGTAACAAATATACCCTCCGCTAAATTGGATTAATATCACAAAAAATCACAAAAATTATAAACTGTGATAAACAGAGCGTAAAATCTCAAATTTGTATACCAGTCGACTGTCATGTGTCATTTAACTCAATAATTTGACAGTAAAATTTAATGAAAACTAATATATGATAAATTTATCACAAGTGTACCAGTTTGGGGTAAATTTATCAATTTATCATAGGTGTACCGGTTTGGGGTTTTTTAGGTATTAATCATTTTATAAATAATATTTGAAAATCAGTTTATACAATTTTTTTTTTTAATTTTTGGTAGTAGACAATAAAAATTTTGCTATTACAGTGAGTTCCACAAAATTCCTTCTGTTCGTTTTCCCCCCTTGCAGCGTCGGCTCTCTCTCTCTCTCTCCGCCGCGGCCATGGCAGTTCACTGGCGGCTTCCTCTGCCGGCTGGCCGCCTCCACCGCCGTGGCAGCCACTGAAGACGAGCCGCCGCCTCCTCCTCCTCCTCCTCCTCCTCCTCCTCCGTAAGTCCTTTTCTTCAGACGATTCTTCGGTGGTGCCATGTGTTCTGCTTTACCCTTTTATCGATCGTCCCTTAGTTCCACGTTTCACTTGCATCCAGTGACTTCTAGATCTCGTTCATAGGTATTTCCACTAGAAAGTCGATAAATTTGCGTAACATTGGTTGTGGGTGTTTGAGTTTCGATGACGAATTTGGCGAGTGCAGTGACTTCTGGGTGCTAAAAATATAAGATTTTTTGTTCCCCTGCGCTTTCAAGTTATCTTCCTCCGTTGGGCCTGCACGTTATTTCTTTAACTTCAGCATTAAGGATTTCTTGGGTTTGCAACAGAGTGAGTTCATTGGCGTGCTGTGAATGAGTAATTGGTGTCTGTTCTCTTTCATTTTGGTTGAAATGCTAGAGGTGAACTGGTGCTCGTTGGTATGTTGTGGAATTCTCCTAATGTTGATGTTGTTGCTGGAGCAATCCGGCTTGCTTTTTTGCCAATGGTATTCGTGAGAATCCACTGCTTGATGGATACAAATTTGCTGCATCCCCTGATTCTCAGATGCTTGGATGGTCCTTAGAGATCCTATCCTTTTCTATGTAGCGCAGCATTGGGTTCGTCCTCACTGGGGTAAAGCCTATCAAGCCACGCAAATTTAAGTATCTGGTTATTCAAGTATGGTAGCGCACAAATCATGGGCAGCGCACCAAATCTTTATGGATTGCAAGAAACTTCCTTTCTCTTACCACTGCGGTTTCTTCTTTTCTTCCGCAACATCCTCATCTTCTTTCCCATGGATATCTCCCCTTCGAGTTCCAGGATGTACCTCCTCATCCGAGCCATGCCCTCCCCCCGCTTCTTCCAGCATCCTCGTGGAAACGCGAAGGAAACCCAGATCGATATCTCACCAAGATGCCATAGACTTGATGGACCGCGAGAGAGATCCGCAACGGGCGCTGGACATATTCAACAGGGTGGCGGACCAAAAGGGTTTCAACCACAACAACGCCACTTTCGCGACCATACTTCAAAAGCTCGCTCGTTCGAACAAGTTCCAGGCTGTCGATGCTGTTCTTCAACAGATGACCTACGAGACCTGCAAATTCCATGAGGGTATCTTCCTCAATCTCATGAAGCATTTCTCGAGATCGCACATGCATGAAAAGGTGCTCGACATGTTCCATTTGATTTATCCAATCGTTCGTGAGAAGCCCTCTTTGAAAGCCATTAGTACTTGTCTTAATTGTCTGGTGGAGTCAAATCAGATTGGCCTTGCCAAGAAGCTTCTCTTGCATTCAATGAAAGTTCTAAACTTGAGGCCCAATACGTGCATCTTTAATATTCTTGTTAAGCATCATTGCAAGAATGGAGACATCGAATCTGCTTTTGAAGTTGTGAGAGAGATGAAAATGTCCAAGTGTTCTTACCCAAATTTGATTACTTACTCCACCCTGATGGATTGTCTATGCAAAAGCGGGAGGGTCAAAGATGCTCTCCAACTGTTTGAGGAAATGATAGCAAAGGACCAGATTGTTCCTGATGCCTTGACTTATAATGTTTTGATAAACGGGTTTTGTAAAAGTGGAAAAGTTGATGGGGCAAGAAAGATAATGGACTTTATGAGAAATAATGGGTGCAATCCCAATGTTTACAATTTTTCAACCTTAATGAATGGGATGTGTAAGGAAGGGAGGTTGCAGGAGGCCAAAGGTGTTATTGCAGAAATGAAGGACCTGGGTATGAAACTTGATGCAGTTGGTTACACTACTCTGATTAATAGCTTCTGCAGATCAGGAAGAACTGATGAGGCCTTGGAGTTGATCAAAGAGATGAAAAACATTGGATGCAAAGCTGATATTGTAACTTTTAATGTGCTACTTGGAGGATTGTGCAGAGAAGGTAGGTTTCCAGAGGCGCTGCAGATGCTTGAAAGATTGCCTTTTGAAGGTGTACATCTCAACAAAGGAAGCTATAGAATTGTGTTAAATAGCTTGTGTCAGAAAGATGAAATTGAGAAGGCAACGGAGTTGTTGCTCCTGATGTTTGTTAGAGGGTTTCTTCCACATTATGAAACATCCAATGAATTGCTCAGCTCCCTTTGTAAGAAGGGAATGACTTTTGATGCCGTCAGGGCATTATTTGGATTGGTTGAGATGGGGTTTACACCAAAGCCTGATCTTTGGTCCCTTTTAGTTGAGGTGATTTGCAGGGAAAGGAAGCTACTGGTCACATTTGAGTTGCTGGATAAGTTGACAGGACAGAAAGGTAAGATGCTCCCTCCAATGGCTGAAATTGATCAATGAGATCTCATCAAGAATAGGGTATGCTTTCTCAACCATATAATGATCATGAGCATTTACTCTTCGTGGACGAAAAAGAGGACGCGCTGCTTGTTTATCCATTAGAAGTCCACAAATTCTACAATTTTTAAATGCCTCAGTTGAGTCTCTTTTTGGAGCAGTATGCGATGTTATTCCCAACTGCTGTTATTCCTAAGTGGGTAAAGAATATCATGCACCTCAAGTTTGTTCCCTGTGCTAATAGACTGAAACAGCAGGACAAGGGATGCATGCCAGGAGCACTGTAGACAATCGAAAAATTGTGTGGTGATTTCTTTGGCTCTGCAAGCAGATGGCACAGAACAAAGCATTTCTACTGATTGCCACGGACTGGGGATCACCCCACTAGTTTCTGTCTCCTGCTGGATTGTAAAACCATCCTTTTCTTTGAGCCTGTTGGCCTTGAATTTGGAAGATACTTATCGTGATCTTTCTAAAAGCCATGATCGAGTCAACTCTATCAAATCAAGTGGATGACTGTTAGAGCCACGGAAAAAGTTTGTGGTAGGTTTGGTTGTGCTCTGAAAAAGCCTACTTTTCACTGCTGTCCCTTCTGGATTTCCTTACTGGTAGTCCGAAGTTCGGTGCACTACAGGCAGAAGTTTTCTTTACAGATAAATGCCAATGTAACCGTCCCAGTGTGATCAGCCCATCCGATCAGGTTGCCAATCTTCTGCATGTAGAAATTGGAGAAAGCGCAAGGACTAGGTAGACAGTTACCCAAGATTGTAATCTCAGCTTGTCATATTTCCACCCTATTTTTTCCACCCAACACTCCAGAACACGGCATTAAGTAGTTGCTATGTTGATTTTTCTGTTGCTTGTGTTGCCTAGACTTTGACACAGAAGCTATCTACAGCACGTCCTGGTTTCTGATGCATGTTTGTCTTTAGACATTGTATACATAATGGCTGAACATGAAATCCTTATCGAGTGCTTATCTTCACAAAGCAACTCAAGACAGTACATAATGCTTTTGCATAGTATTCTAGGACATTCCATCATTGCACTTCAACAGGATCTTTTGATTGTTTTTCAGCCAGATTTTCATTATGTTGGCCGTGGCTCGATTTCGTACTTGGGCACTCTCAAGTGTCCCGCACAACGACCTTAGTTTTGTCGTATCTATTTGGGCCAAGTATATGAGTGGGAGCAATACGATATGCTGGAGAGTCGAGAATCCCCAGCAGCTTTGATGGACTTGACATCGCATTGCAGTGCCAGGTTCTTTTGAATTCGTGCAGCACCCTTCGAAAATTCCCTTCTGCAGTCTCCATACTTTCGCCCTATTTTTTTTGTTTTTTTTGTTTTTTTAATGCAAGTTACTCTATTTTTGGTTTGTCAAATCAAGTGCGTTTGTTTTCACAAATGTCTTAATCAAAGTCCTTCCATCACCAAATCCCACTAGGCGTTACAGTGTGATGTGGATAAGATTTTTCCAATATGGATGTTCACGTTGATAACAGTCGATGATAGAGACAAAAATGACCAATAAACTCCTTTTTTTTTTTTTCTTGGTTGCATCCCAGACGTAGTTGTTAAATGGAGATTCGTATAGGGAATTCAAATGTTGGTTTAACGAATTGTGGATCGAGAATCGAATCATAGGTTTCAATAAAATATTTAGAATTAGTATTTTGTATAGAGGCATTTATAAATTTTGTAAATACTATTCTGAAATATGAAATTTTGAGTAAGACTTAGGATCTATGGAAAAAAAAAAAAAAAAAAACCTTAATTTTGAGTAGATGTGATGATTCCCATTCATAAGAGTACAAATTTTCCACTGTTTTAATATGTCATTCCATATATTATTGGAATGTAATGTGCATAATTGACTTTCAATCACTGTGTAACTGTCAAAGTGTTACATCATTTGATAGATGGACATTACATTTGAATCACTTGAATTGTAAATTTGCTAGTGAATTGATTTATTTGCTTTCAATTTGGGAGATTAGTAGTTCGCCTAATTAATACATATTGATAAGACTCTGAATCCATTCATACTATATGAATCGAGAAATGACCAATTTTAATAACTACAATCCTAGGCTTCAATTTTCATTTTTTTTTTAAAGCACGATCGCCAATTGTTAAAAGAACCATTAGGGAAAAAAGTAGACTTTACCATGCGAAAAAATTGCATTTCATATGCTTCCCTAAAGTTTATTTTGTTTTATCTTTTGCCAGTTGAATCTTTATATGTGTTGCTTGTTTATTTCTTCCATCGAGTAGCCAGTAAACTGTCATTCATCCTCATGAATTACAATATTTGATAGCCCTAAACATATTGCAAGTGTCCCAATTTAGTCATAAACTTTTCTTTCGGTTAATTGAGTTTTAAACCTCTTGTATTTGTGCCAATCAGATCATCCGATCAATTTTGGCCGACTAACATAAACATGGACGCCTATGATGCGGTCGATCTTGACATGGACAAATTCTCATAATATTTTAATATTTATTTGATTATTTATTTATTTATTTTTCTTTCTTTTTCCCCTTCATCTTCATCCTTTGGTGAAGGTTAGTCTCACGCTCCTAGCAAGGCTTGACCTCGCTGTTACTGGAATTGCCATCATCCTCATCCTAATCGAAGAAGCTCTAGGCAACAAGATGCTCTCTCCTCTTCCTTTGTTGTCCTCATCCTTCATTCGCCTTGTGAAAAATCGCTCGAATCATTCGCGCGGCTAGCCGCAATTTCGATCATCGAATCGAATCACGTCTGCTCGGAAAATGGTGAGACTCGAAGGACAGCTTGTCTTCATCTGAGACGCGGTCTATAGGTTGCAACACGTCCTCCTCAAGGGCATTGAGAGTGAGGCCCAGGTCCTTGCGGCTGGCTCAATCGTGTCGCATTGCGACTACGAGGATGTGGTTGCTGAGGGGTCGCTCGCCAACCTCTGCAGCTACCCTGGCGCGCAAACCTCTTGCCCTCTTGATCACCTGCGGAAGCAGTGGCACTAGATTTTTGGCGTTGATCACGCTGGCCATTGGCGAGGTCAAGCCTCCCAAGGACGGTCGAGGGTCACCATCATCAAAGGCTAGCAGGGCTGACCTCCCCAGCTAGAGGATGAAGGAGAAGGGCAGAAAAAGAAAAAAAGAGGGAAAAGAATAAAAAAAGAATAAAACTTAGAAAAATATTATTAAAAATTATCTATATTAAAGATAGGCCGTGTCACATAAGATGGCCAGCGTCCATGTCGGCACTGACTGGTTAAAGTTGGTCGAATGGGTTGAATTGATATAAATACAACAACTTTAGCATTCAATTGGTAAAAAAACATTCCGAATTGAATTGGCATAATAATAATAGATTGTGAACTTTTCTAATTCTCCCATGTTTGTTCATATCATCATTTTTCATTTTTCTTCCATTTGTAATGTGAGGCATTGCATTAAATATGTTAACAAAATCGGTTCTACTTAAAAGGAAAAAAATATTGGCTATGATGCATTGTTACATGACAATATAATTGGTCAAAGCGATGATATTGTAACATTGTTGGTTCATAATATCCAATTACTCATGACAAGCAACTTCAACCTATTAAATAATAATCTTGACTGAAAAGCTAAGGAATAAAAAGGAGAATGTCAAGATGAAATAAAAAGTTCGACAAAAGAATAAATTAAAGAGGGAAAACTATAATTGAATGAAATATCGGACCGGGGAGATCCTTGTGGTCGGAAATTTCTACAAGCAATAATAAAGCTCTTTTTTTTTTTTTTTGGTAAAGAATAAAGCTCTATTTGTTTCACATAAAATAAATGTTGTGAAAAATATTGTCTAAAAATAATTTTTTATATTTCTTGAAATAATTAGTTAATAAAACATTTTTATTGACAACAATAATTGATATTTAAATAATTTCGTGAGTAATGAAAATATTTTTTTTTATTTATGTTTGAAAGTTATCCGAACCATCATTATTAGGAAAATATTTTCCTAAATTATTCATTTCCGTGAAACAGGAATAAAAGTCGCTGAAAATATTATTGCTTAAATAACTAGGCAGGTTATTGGTGTGACGTGGTAGGAAGAAGTCTAGTTTGGAAAATTACTTGTAGAGAGATCTATTTCGAAGATTACTTTTCTGCAGAAAGAAAACGGTATTTTCAGTCGCCTATTTTAAAAATGATTTTCACAATAATTTTCAGCTACCGCTTCAAAGCGACACGTCTCAGCTTATTGCCGTGCATGTCTTTACCTTCGACGTCACGCACATAAAAGGTGTCTGTTCGTCAACGATTGATCATGTTAGAATTCCGGATAAGAGTAGACCAAAAAAAAAAAAATCATCTTAGAATTCCCGATTGCAAATTGAGCCAGTTTCGATTAAAGATATGTACATTATTGAAAAGAAGAAGAAGAAGAAGATAAATATGACAAATAAATAAATAAATAATGTTTTAGTCACTATGTAACGTTTGACATGAGCTAAAACCTTTATCTGGTGACACTTTTCCTTTTTTTCCCATTAAAAAATGAGCCATTATTTGATAACGTGGGCCGTGGAATTTGAATATTTTTTTATATGATCATTATCAATGTAGATAAAGCAATTTATTTGAATTATGGAGATGATGCGATGGAAGTTAGTGACCAAAAAAAAAAAAAAAAAAAAAAAGAACAACCATCAAATGAAACTTAGAGCGATTTGAATCCCATGCTCGACTAATTCTAATTGTTCACACAATCAGTTTGCTCATAAACATTAGGTATATCAAGATTGATAAGAGTAAAACACGTCGCAATTTTGATGTATCACCTATGGCATCCAAATTGGCCACCTAACCAGTCGATGAAAGTCATGAAAGTCAAGATCATGGTATTTGTAATGACCATGAGATTGATCCTGCATCAACTTTAGCGTGAAATCTTAGAAACAATGTGGAGACCATCAAGAAAACACATGAGAGCTAAATCAATTGTAACTGAGCTAGGCTTCAAGTCGAGTGAGAAGCTAGAGTCAAATATGGAATCTGATCTGGCTCTACTTGCCCAATTGAAAAAGAGTATTGAAAGTTCTAAACTTTAGTTATAGAGGATACGTTTGGGAAGACTTTTGAGGAAAGTCCTTGAAAAAATGTAAAGGTCATTGAGTTAAAAGAAGTTTTTCAAAATGCAAATTGTGTTTAGTAAAAGATATTTATGAAAGCCCATTATGAAGTATCCTTGAGCAAAATAATATTTGGATAAATTAAATTTGCAAAAGATTTTTGTTATTAAAAAAAAAGGAAAAAAAGAGAGCTGGCTAGTTACCACCGGCAAAGAGCTAATAGTGGCTGGCAAAGGGTAGGCAGTCTAGCGAGAGGGAGGCGGCGCGGCGAAGGGAAGGTGTCCGGCTAGGGTTGCCATGCGGAGGACACGGCGCAGCGAGGGTTGCTCGACCCACCGCGCTGTAGAGGTTGTCAGCGCTCGCGATCTGGTCACCACGACTCAGATTGCGCAACTAGATCTATGCGCAATCTCGGTTGCCATGACCCTTGCCGAGTGGCGTACTTTGTGCAGTGACCCTCGTTAGAGATTCATGAGACCCTAGCCGAACCACCTGTCCTTCGCCGCATCACCTGCCCTTCGCCGGACCACCTACCCTTTGCCTGCAACCATGCGTAGATGTTGGTGTTCAATAGAGAGAAGAGAAGAAGATGAAGATGATGATGAACGGTTATCGGGGTAAAATTGGAAAAATGAAAAATTAGCGAAGACACTTTCGGAAGAAAATTTGTATTAATTTTAAAGCCAGCATGCCGAGAAAGCCTAGGGCAGCCCCCAACCTACCTTGGGCTTTCAGCCTTGGGAAGGCTTGCCTTTAGCAAAGGCAAGTGAAAAAAAAAATTGCCAAATACCAAATATTTGGCCCAAAGGCCTTTACACCCCCAAAGTCCCTTGGGAAGGCAGTTCCCAAACGCAGCCAAAATGTAATCGAGTCTAACACCTTTTGATTGATTTAATTGAATCGTGATAAATCTTTGGGGTAGTGCAATCAAGTCCCTTTAGAAACCAATAGCCAAAACTGTCCACATGGCATACGAAATTTACTTGTTGAGGTGAAAATATGAGGGTTTATACAATCTTAAGAAATAGCAAGCATGTGTTCTCAATGATCCTTTTTATGATTATGACTTGATATTGAGCTACTGTCATTAAATGTCAAAGTCATCATCAAATTATAGTGATTTATTTATTTATTGAGATACATGTGAGAGAGTGTCAAAGAATCCCAAATTGGAGAATCGAAGCAGTGCGAAATTATTAATGATGTCTAATTAAATTATACTCTTTGATTTAAGCTTCAGTGTAAACATCAACAAGTTCAGACTTGGATTCGGACTTTTTCGTAAAAATCTCCTTAGGTAAAGGCATTGGAATTTCACTACCCCTCAACCCACATCATCTTCAGTAATTTCGAGATGACATTCTTTGTCATCAAGTAGTTATCTTATCCGATCAACAGGGGAGAGTTACGTTTACTCATCCGTAGCCAATCATCCTTCCACGCCATGAGAATTTTTACCGACAAGGTTATCGCAGGTGATCTGGCGATCGACAATAAAGCATATTAGTCACATGGTCGTGAGGAGGGATCGGTCAGAATCGAAAGCTGCGAGCGCCCCATGTCGACGTCCGACCAACGCGGTAATAAGTGAGATTTCGAGGAACTCGTCCGATCCGATACAGCAAACCACGTAAGGCGTGGGGCCCCGTGGAGACCAATAATTGAATAAATATTCTCTCCCCCGGGCAGAGCATCACCGAGGCCTTTCTAAGGCCCCACCAACTCTACCTCCCCCACCACCATCCCCACCACCATCTTCGGCTCCTTTGTCTTCTGCTGCAGTTCCCTCCACCATCTCTCTCTCTCCTTATAACCTTGTGCTGTTTGTCTCTCTCTCTCCTGGTGATTCCTCTCCCGTCCACAAATGATACTACCAAGGCGTAGCCACAGGTTCTTCAAGTTCAGAATCTCCAGCACCCACCTCCTCCTCAGCGATCACTCCCTCCTCTGATCTCGACATACAAAGATCTCCCTCCCTCTCTCTCTTGCACGAAACTTCGTCCTCGTCCACATATCGGACACCCCCAGCTCCTTTCTTTTCTTACTTTTGGAACCCGGATTCTCCTCCTGGTCCCCTCTCATCTAATTGCCTCCACTGTGCCCGGCGCTCCGCGCACAGGTCCTTTCTTAAGTTTCCTCCTCGTCCTCATTACTACATATATCGCGAAGGAGAATTATCGGTCGCCCGGAAAGACAAATGATCAACAAGGACTACGAGTTCTCGCGCGGCGTGGTGGAAATGGCATGGATCATGCTCAGCGTCGATTACTCGAGGCTCTTCTGGCTGTTGTTCGGGGTCTTCTCCTATGAGAATCACGAAGGAAAGCCTCGGATCTTCTTCTAGCGACCGCTCCCCTCTTCCCGTCCTTAGAAAAGTTTGTCCGTCCGCAGTAGTAATAAAAGTAGTCGTAATTCTCGCTTCTTCTCGATCTCTAGCTTTAGTGAATAAGATAAAAAGTATTTGGTAAGTGTTGGAAGACAAGAGCCTTCTCGAGAGGCTTGTTTGGAATCGCCGTCAGCCATGCAGAGGATCGCAAGGGCCGCCGGAGGGTGTTTGGATGCGGCAAACGGGTGGCCGGAGTATGCCGAGACCGACCCAACCGGTCGATACGGACGCGTAAGTAGCTCTCTATCAATTTTTCTGAATAACTCCTATTATGCTTTTGATTTCCCATCTTTAATCTAGACCCTATATTTAGTTCTTATCTCATGCATGTAGAATGACTAGTCCTTGATAAACACCCCTGAATTTACAGTCTCATGGCAGCTATTTGGGGTTCGATCATATCCCAACGTGGATATTCTCGCTAGAGTCCAAACTTTTCCGACTATAATTTAAATGAAAAGTGAATCCACCTAGTGGTTTCCATGTATGAGAAACTAGTGGTTTCCATGTATGAGAAACCCTATAGAAATTAACGAGATTATCGAAAGGGCCAAATTAAAAAAGTTAACTGACCAAAAAAGAAGAAAGTTAAAAAGGTTAGGATCCTCCGTATTATAAAAGGAAATCAAGTCCCTTCGTATCCGTCCATCTGGAGATCAAGATGTGACTTTGACTAATGATAATTAAAATCAATTAATTAACTAATTAGTAGGTATGCTCTGTACACAACTTGCACTAGATTGCAGCGTGCGCCGCGTTGTCGTATTAGGAGAGCCAGACCCAGACCCAGTAAACAATGTTTTTCATGTGTTTTATTGGTGAGGCTAATATATTATTAGGAAGGGCACGCCACTATTGGTGTTAGTCAACGGCAAGAGGAAGTGGAAATCAATATACGAACAACCACCTGCCCCTTTTTTTCTAATATAAGAGATGGGTTTTGATTGACCAATTTTGATGACGCACGTTTTAAAGCTTTATACAACCCCATTATTGCCTATCAATGTGGTTAGAATATCAGTCGGAACACCTCAATATATTGTCCATATTCATGCACATATGAATAATATATACATAGTATATATTCTTGAGCATATGACATATCTGAGCCTTAATGATTCTATGCGATAGATACGGAGAATCGATGGGGACATATGCATATCCTCTATTGATATGAAGAATTGATAGAGATGTGGAAAATATTGTAAATCTTATGCATAATACCTAGGCCTATATTCGCAAGCAGGGTAGGATCGGATTAATGGTAGGAGCATGAGAACTATTTTCGTTGTAATATCATATGGCGCACTTTAAAAGGGTCTCTATTCAAGCACGAGGTCGAATGAGATCTCAACAAGTCTCTGTCTTGTCACGTTCTAAATAAATTTGAAATTGTACGCGTGCTATCCAAAAAGAAGGGAAAAAAAGGAGGAGAAAGAATCAGATGCAATTTTGAAATTATACGCATGCTAACCAAAGGAAAAAAGAAAAAAAAAAGAATCAGATGCAATCTGTTTTATGGATAATCTTCATTTGCATGTATGATCAGAATCTATTATCGCATGTTAAGTTAGTTCATTTTACCAAATATTCAGATGGATTTGATTGTGTATTTAGCGTTTAGTGCATGTGATCGAGGAAGGAACCGAGAATAACCCCAAGCCGCCTCGCTGCGAAAAGACAAGTTCTGTAGCAGATAGAAAGGCTGCTTTTCACTGTTCTTTTTGACTTGGAGTAATCAAGTACTGGGGCCATGTAAAGACTTTAATCTCACGAATTGATTTTTGACCTTTGCTTGAGTAAAATTAAGTTTGACTTCGACTGATTACGTCCAAAATGCTTTAGGATCAATTTAAAGAGCCCTTTTGGAGCGTCTAAATACGAGGAGACACAAATATGAATAACGTTAAAACATTCACATTGCTTGTTTATGGGGTTTGTATATTCTTTGTATATAATTGGATCTTTTAACATGATATTGAAATTAGATTCCGGCTTGCATATGAGAAAGTTATTAAAGTATCCCGCATTGCTAACTTTTTTACAAGTGATTTTCAGCTGCAAATTCAAGACTCGCATAACTGATATGATCCATGTCTCAGAGAGAAAATTAAGTTCGCTAATGTTGCAGTTTTGCGCTCCCTTTCGATGCTTTTCATTGCAGTTTAGGGAGGTCTTGGGCAAAGGAGCGATGAAGACGGTGTATAGGGCATTTGATGAAGTGCTTGGAATGGAGGTGGCTTGGAGCCAAGTGAAGCTCCACGATGTTTTCCGCTCGCCAGAGGACCTCCAGAGACTCTACTCGGAGGTTCACCTCCTGAAGAATCTCAATCACGAGTCCATCATGAAGTTCTACACTTCATGGGTCGATCCCGATCGGAGAACCTTCAACTTCATCACCGAGCTCTTCACCTCCGGCACCCTCCGAGAGTAATAACACCTCAACAACTTGAATCACCTTCTTTTTGTTTTCTTTTCAATGTTAAAACTTACTTTCTACATTATGTTAACATGAATTTGAAATATCTGCATAACTTAGGATGTTATACTAGGTTTATATGGTCATGAGACAGTCTGGTCCATATTCAGGTTGTGTGTAAATTGACCTCGTTATGTTTCTTGATAAATGAAATCTCTGTTTGTGAAATATGTGTAGGTATAGGAGGAGGTATCAAGGAGTGCACATGCTAGCAATTAAGAACTGGGCTCGCCAAATCCTGAAGGGCCTCGCTTACCTCCATAGCCATGATCCTCCAGTCATACATAGAGACCTCAAGTGTGACAACATCTTTGTCAATGGCCATCTCGGCCAAGTCAAGATCGGCGATCTCGGTCTGGCCACTATTCTTCGTGGATCTCAACATGCCCACAGCGTCATAGGTACTCTCTTTCTTTCTCTCTCTCTCTCTCTCTCTCTCTCTCTCTCTCTCTCTCTCTCTCTCTCTGTATAGTGTGCGTACATGCACTCGATACGGATGAATTTTAGCGTGATCTACATTTAACGACTTCGATAACATATAGTCTAGTGAAAAATATTTATTGCACTATGTCCCCTGAGGTTTATAATCTCTTTGTATTAAGTTTGCTCCGAAGTTTATTTGGCGTCATTTGCGTTGAAATTTATGTGAAACTCTGTTTAGCTTGGTTCATCCATGTTGAAATGTTTGTTTGCTTCAGTTCTATTTTGTGAAATGACCAAGGTTGCTTCGGCTGAGTTCATATGTTTTCCTCATGTAATTACCAGGTACACCAGAGTTCATGGCACCAGAACTGTACGAGGAAGAGTACGATGAGCTAGTTGACATATATTCCTTTGGCATGTGCTTGCTTGAGATGTTCACTTCCGAGTACCCGTACAGCGAGTGTTCGAACCCGGCTCAGATATACAAGAAAGTCACTTCGGTAAATGTTTGAAATTCCCAGGTTAAGCTCAAATAATACAAATGCGTGCTAGTATCGGAAATTATACCTACTCCGTTCGTTAATTATTATATTAGGGAAAGTTACCGGAGGCCTTTTATCGGATTCAAGATGACGAAGCACGAGAGTTCATCGGGAAATGTCTGAAGAAGGCGTGCGATAGATTGCCCGCTCGAGAGCTCTTATTGGATCCCTTTCTTGCCTCCGATGATGGAGGACAGCTCCTGCTCGCGCCAAAAGCTTCAAGTGGAAGTTCGACTCCTAAATCAACGGCGGCAGCAACGGATTTAACGGTGCCACCAATAATTGTGGCCGATCCTTTGAGGAATACTGACATGACTATCACGGGTTCTATGAATTCGGAAGATGACGCCATCTATCTCAGAGTGCAAATTACTGAAAAAGATGGTACGTGCATCAATTCTTGTTCTGTTTACGTTCAATGTACTAAGATTATTTGTAAGAGGGACAACCTAGAGGCACCGGTTTTGGCCTGTTGACTCTTTTTCAGAGATCATCATGCTAAAAGACGCTTTTAGGAAAGAGAGTTCTCCATGAGCGGCCTGATCTCCAGGTTGTTGATTTGGAACAGAAGAATTATGACGTTGTGGGAGATGATTTAGAACATTGCGATTCAATTAAAACCGCCTTCAAAGTATAGACACGCTTTAACGTCTAGTCTATCTTGCATGTAGGGGAATATGTTCAGTTTGATTTCCTAATTCTTTTCATTCCGAATGAACTTTTTGGGCTGACTTCATGATAATACATTGCCCTTCTTGTGTAATTAACAGGACATGCAAGAAACATATACTTTCCCTTTGATATCGTGAATGACACTGCACTAGATGTCGCTTTGGAGATGGTAAGGGAACTGGAAATTTCCGATCGGGAGCCGATAGAGATCGCCAAGATGATTGAAGAGGAGATATCTACTCTCGTTCCGACGTGGAAAAGATCCAGCCTCCCACTTAAGAATCACCACAATAGCTTCAGTTACGAAGATGATGACGATGACGAGGAAACACGCCCGCCGTTTCACACTTCCTCCTCTTGTTCTTCTTCCCATGCATCTCTCCCAAGTTTCAACTCAGCATTCCCTGATGCGAATCTCAAGGACGTCTGCAACAACATGATGAACATCGGCCTGAATTGGCTGCAAGGTATAGTGTTTCATGAAGGAAAATCTGTGAAAACTTTTTTTTTGAAAGGCAGGAAAAATCTTTGTTGGAACTTTCTCCAGATTGTTGATTTTGAACATATTTGGGATATGTGCACGTTGTTCTTTGCTATCATTGGGCCACAGAACTTAAACGTGCAAATCCATGCAGATCGTGATGTCTGTGCGCATGATGAGGCAACTTCTCCAAGCTCAGTGAGCTCTCCAAAGTACTCGAATTTCAGCTACTGCTCAAGCAATGAAGATGATTACGATACAAGTGCCCGTGGGGACCCTCATTGCTTCGCGAAGACCCACCAATCTACACGATTCTGTCCTGAAGAGCGCAATAGAGTGAACGATAACTACCAACGGAACAATGTGCAGTTCGACGCTCAGAGAGGTCAACAATTCATGAAAGGCAAGCAGAAGTTAACACGGATCCAGTCGCTCGTGGACATCCGGAGCCAGCTGTTGCACCGTTCTCTAGTGGAGGAGATCAACAAGAGGCGCATGTTCAAGACCGTCGGAGCAGTAGAAAACATCGGATATCAAGAACCTTGTGACTTTGCCGGCACTTCTCGCAGAGATAACGAGAAGCAACGATTTTGAATGGTGAAGTTGCTACTTCAATTACGTGCCCAATCGCCATATATTGTATTGGTGGCGGTTTTCCTATTAGTTGTGTTACTTGTGTGGTTAGTAATGCATTGGACGAACATGTAAGTGCTGAGTTCATGATGGTGCTTATTCTGCGTGTTTGAAGTGTTTTGTAGTTCTGTGATTGTATGAACCTTGAGATGTATGCATGGTTATGAACCATGATTTGCATGCGCTTGCAATGTAAAATGATTTGCCTGCAGGCATTAGACATTCAGCGTTTTCCAAGGTTTACATCTTTTAACTGAAAGGGCAATGTTTGTGTCTGTTAGCGATAGTAAGAAATCTACTTGATTGTGAAAATCTTTCAAGATTATGTATATATCTCATTTGATAATGCATATGTTTGATTTGTTACCTTCAATAGTCATTTCATAAAGCCTGTTGATAGGCTGATGTAATCCTCATTATGAATATATTGAATTATATAAAAAAATCCTCAAATTTGTCTTCCCTAGTATGATTTTCAACTTGGTATCAAAGCTTCTTTTCTTGAGACAATCCTACTTTGCACCCGGTGCACCTTTGAAATTCCCCAATCCTAATTTCTTTCAGCTTTATCATTCTCAACGGTGCACTCATGCATCCCAAGCAAATAACCCCTTCTGCGCTGCTCGACAATGTTCGCCCAAGTGCATCATTCCTATTTGAGTAAGCACCACGATGGTTGTGTTGTGACGTCTCTCATGCGTCGCCAAGTCAAGCTTTTCTTTTCCACGGAGGTATTTTCCATACCGTGAAGACGTGTATTCACATAGGAACTTTTCTTTCAGCAAAGCCTAGCTTATTCTGCTTGCTGTAACCACACCAACTGTATCAGCCATGTTTAAGTTATTGTCTCGACAGCAAAGTTCACCACAAAGAACACATGCTGCTCGGCTCTAATATCTTCAATTCTCAACTTTTCACTCCTCATTTTGAGAAGCCGACTCCGCCGCTAGATTCATCACCGTCAAACAATCAACATAATGAAATCTTCTTGCCAACGGAAGTTGGAGTCATCACATGCACCACCACACACCGCCTCACCTTGGATATGATGAGTTCATTTTAATTGAAGATTTTGTGATGCTGTTCAAATTATTTTTCAAACTTAAGCTGATTTGTTTCAACTCAACTTGCATTTGATGGGGGTAATGTTAGTTATATTAGGAGATCCACTTGATTATGAATATCTCTCAAGATTATGTGTATATCCCATTTAATAGTGAATCGATAGTCATCTCATAAAGCCTATAAAGAGGCTAATGTAATCTTCATTATGAATATATTGGATTATACAGAGAATCCTCAAATTTGTCTTTTGCAATATTATTTTCAATTGCCTCTACCGATGTTTCCATTGTGGGGTTGCATACATAGATATATGCACATGAGTTATGTTAGAAAAATCGACACTCGGACCCCTTGGAGTGCGAAAATTTGGCACAAAAAGCCACTTAAGTGCCAAAAGTTATGAAAGTAACATTAGCAAGGGCAGCCCCCCAGCGAGTGGCGGCCCAGCAGCCCTTGGGTCGGCCGGGCGAGGGCCGGTGACCTTTGCTGAATCTGGGGGAGGGTCACGACCCTCACCTCAGATCTGGGTGAGGGCACGCAGGATCTCATCATTGGTCGATTGGGGCCGCTAGCCCCCAACTAGGGCTTGGCAGCCCTAGCCGACACTCCCCACGTGCCTGCCGCCGGCTACCTCCCTCCTCCTCCTCCTCCCCCGCCTTTTTTTTTTTAATTAATTAATCAATTAATTATTATATTAAAATTCGAATTATACCAAAACAACGTCGTTGTTGTGTGTGGTTTACTGAGTCAACCTTTCAGTGAGCCACGTAAGTGAAAAAATTAATAAAAAAAAATGCCATGTATTTCCGACGAGGTTTGCTGGATGTGGCACTAAAGTGTCCAATTTTCATAAAAAGTGGTACTTAAGTGTCACTTTGTGCCAACTTTTGGCATTTGAAGGGTTCTTTTGCCTAGAAAAATCCCACTCGGAGAATTAGTGCAGTGTAAAGTAGTTACTTTACTTTAGTTGACTCATAACTTAATTGACTCAAACTTTTGAGTGAAGGTGAGTCCAACTAAATATATTGATAGGCTTGAACGTGGGCTCCCTCTTAGGTGTTTGGTGAATATTCTCAAAAGAGAGATTTGCTAACCAACTCGGTTTTCAGGCAATGGGAATTGTGATGTAGCAGCACAGGATTGATGGCAGACTTTATGGTTCAGTCCATTGAATGAGACTAGTAATGAAGTTGGGCATTAAAGATTCAAATTTTGATAAAATGATACTTAAATTAAGGAGGAGAAACCCAACATGAAAGCTTACAAGTGAGGAGTAGATTATTAAAATGCACGTGTGAGCTCTCTTAGAGAAGAGTCACACATTGGAAATTGATGGGTCCAACTGGATATATTGATGGGCTCGGACTTTAGCTCCCTCTTGGTGATCTCACTGGGTGTAGGTATCGGACTTTTATTGTTCGCTCCCAATAAATGGTATTAGAGCCGATGGTTAGTTACCAATGTGGTTTTCATGTGATAGGCATTGTGTTGTAGCAATGTCAGCTTGATGGCAGATTTCATGGTTCAGTTTGAAGTGACAAATTTCATGGTTCCGTTTGAAGAAAAAGACTAGAGATGGAGTTAGGCATTAATGGAGATTTAAGATAAGATATATTGATGTAGAAGGATACTTGGATTACGGAGCAGTACAATTAATATTGAGCTCACATGTGAAGGGAAGATTGTTGGGATGCATGTGTGAGTTACGTTAGAAAAAAATTCATATTGAAGAATTAGTATAGTGTAGAGTAATTGATATATTTTAATTGGTTCATAAATCATTGATTTAAACTTTCAAGTGAAAGTGGGTCCAATTGAATGTATTTTTTTTTTTGGTGACCTAGGAACCACCGTATAGCCGACAGCCGACAGCGTAAACTCGGGGTGGACTGAGCCACCACCACAGACCCAGCTGCAGGTGAGTTGCGTGAATGCGACGCCTCTAGGATTCGAACTCCTCTCTTTCATGAAGGGGAGAGAGCTCGAAGCCAGCTGCGCTACCACAGGCGGTGGTTCCAATTGAATGTATTGACAGGCTCAAACTTGAGCTCTTTCTTGACGATCTCCCCGAAAAAAGACATTAGACTTCTATTGCGCATTCCCAACAATAACCTACATTTATATTTAATTAGGTTTGGTATGTAAGACATGTACTTTTCAAGTAGGCCATGTTAAATATAATGGCAATAAGGGCTAAAAATATAAGAATTTATTAGTGTTCAAATTTCTAAAGGCAATACATGTTAATAATCATGCATATTACGCTTAAGCTTAGACATTGACAGGTAGATAATATGGGCATTCCATACATTAGTGTATGTTCAGTTTGTGATGCAACATCATTTTCCAAGATAAGCGAAAAAAACATAACACTTCCGCTTTAAAGTACTTCAATCATTACTGTGCATGTGGAGGTGCTAATTTTTAACTCAACTTGAGAATATGCATAGCTCAACTAGAATCTCACCCAAACCTAAGGGAAAAATTGTCCAAAAAATCCTAAATATATTGCGTTTTTGCCAGTTGATTCATAAACCTTTTAATTTTACCAATTGGGTCACAAACCTTTTCACTTCCTGTCAATAGAGTCCATCTACATTTCTGCAGGCCACTCTATGTAGGACAGTTGATGCTAACGTGGGCAAAAATTATTATTTTTAAATATTTTTTTGAATTTCTAAGGTATTTTTAATTTCTTTTATTTTCTCTTTTCTATCTTCTTCCTCTGCCAGTTGCTCAACCTTTAGTGGCTAGACGTTGCGACCAACAAGGTCACCCTCGCCAGGAACTAGCGAGGGGCGACCTTGCCGGCCTTTGGTGAAGCTTGCACTCGCCAGAGGCCAGCAAGGGTTGGCCTTGTCAACCTCATGCGAGGTCGCCATTGTTGGGATTTAGCAAAGGACAACTTTGCTAACCTCGAGCGAGGCTCGCCAAAGGCTTGCGAGAGTCAGCCTTGCCAGCCTCACACGAGGTCACCCTCTAGGATCTATCAAAGGACGACCTCGCAAACCTTAAGTGACATTTGCCTTCACCGGATTTGGTGAGAGTGAGCCTCACTCATGGCCAGGAAGGTCACCCTTCACCCCCTCGCTAGATCCGACGAGGGTGAGCCTCATCCAAGGTCCATGAGGTCGTCCCTTGCTAGATCTTGGCAAGGGTGACCTCGCATGAGATTGGTGAGCCATCCCTCACTAGCCTTTGGGGAGGTTTGACCTCACCGGATTTGGCAAAGACGAGCCTCACCTGAGCCTGGCAAGGTCGCCCCTTTCCAGTTCCCACCGAGGCCAAACCTCATCGGTTGTTGGAGGTTGGGCGATCAGCAAAGGAAGAAGAGATTAACAAAATTTAAAAAAAAATTTAAAAATTTAAAAATGTTTAATAATAAATTCATTAACATCACACTGGTTGTGCTAGGTAGGACAACCGACGTCTATGTCAACAAATTGTGGCAAAAATTGACTAGATAGACTCAATTAGTAAAAAGTGAATGTTTATAATTCAATTAGTAAAATTAAAAAGTTTAAGATTGAATTGACAAAAGTAGTTTAAGATTGAATTGACAAAAGTACAATGTGTTTAAGATTTTTTGGACAAATTTCCTTAAACCCAAGTTGAAAAATTCATCAATTAAAGTTTGACGGAGGATCTGATCAAAGAGATAATAGGAAAATAAATGGATGCAAAGATGAGAAAAGTAAAAGAGTATATTTTTTTGTATTGATTTTTTTTCACTCTACACCATTTTACAAAGTGAGTCTCTTTATATATACACTTCAAGTAATATTCATCTTGTACTTGTACTGAAGATCAGGAAAAGATCAAGATCGTATCTTGTTTTGATATATATACTTCTAGTAATATTCATCTTGTGCTGAAAATCAGGAAAAGATTGTATCTTGTGCTAAAGACAAGGAAAAGATGATCATATCTTATTAGGAAAAGATCATAGGACTTGTTCAATATAGACCCATCATGTTCGAGTCTTAGACAATCTGCGCCCAAGATAACCCTTGAAGGAATTCAAAATTGATCCAATCCGAACTGAAAAAAAAAAACAAAATAGACATTATCCCTGACCATGAAGTAAGCAAATCATGATGAATGTAAAGGCACCATGATATTGATTTTGATACGATTGGACGTGAAATCGAAGATAAAAAGAGCCTAAACCATTCGAAAACTGGGCAGATTTGTAACGGAGCACTATCCAAGTCGAGCTCATCAAAGAAAATGAAAGTCATTAAGACGATACAAAAGCTGATTGACCTAAACCGAACTTGATCCATATTCAATTCCGAAATGATGGATACCTAAAATCTAATTGTACTTGAATGATCTTATTCAAAATCAATTTGATCTACCCATTTGTCATCTCTACACTACAAACGCATGGAGCACAATTTAATTCATTTGCGACCTAATGATAGAAAAGACCTTTATGTGTCAAAGGATCTCCATATCAAAAACAATAAATGATTAGGTACGAGAAATCACAAGGGTAGGCTCCTAATTTTTTACCCTATTAATGAGAGATATGACTCTAATTAGTAGCGATTGCTTTTAATCACAAAAGATGAGCATCACTAGTAGAGTAACCATCACAACTATTAAACCCTAACTAATTGAAGCATTTCGGAATATGGGTTTCTTCCATTGAAAGAAGTGTTACCCCAATGGTCCGTGGGCGGGATGATCGGCATATATCAAGAAGAATTAGTCGGATCGATTGGATAAGCATAAGGTGCGCTTTGTCATAAAAAGGACAGGTCCTTATAAATTTCCAGAAGAGTAAAGTAAGCTCAGCCTATCTGTCCACTCTAGAGCAGCTTATAACCCATCTAAGATTCCAACCTCAATGGGAACTAGAAGAAACACGGGCCAGCCAAGCCTATTGAGTACCTATCAAGGCTTAATTGAAAGAGCGAAAGGGTAGTTCGTGATAATGAACCTGTGAGCTGATGACTAATAATTCACATTGACAACCCCCACCTAAACTCACATAATTCGACAATTATATGATTGGACTGATGATCAGAACCACTCGATTTTTCAAGCAAAACGAAAAAAGCCAATTGCCTGTCTGATGAACGTGTCGCCCCCACATGAGCAATCAATCGATGTCTTCGGCTTTGTGACGTTTCAATTGAAAAGACTCGTCGGTTTTCCTTGGTTGAAACCCCTACGATCAAGATTCAATCAGCATTGCCTCGTACGGGTACGACTCCTCTTTCGTGGATCAATTAATTAGGCTGACGAATAAGATCGGACAAGGGCCCATGTGAATCTTTGCTGTAAGGCAACCCGGATTTTGCCACTTGTTCTACAATGAGAGTTCACTGTCAATATAGAAGAAATTATAATTATTATGTTAATCAAAATATTCGGCCAATTCTTTACTATATTCACAATGTTAGTCGAAAGCCACTAGAAGTTAGGAAGTAACTGGCTAGTGTTTCCGAAAATCCTCCAACTACGTCTCTAAGTGGATTACAATTATGACATCATCCACATGTAAACTTAAGTACAAACAAATGTTGGTGTCATCAATACTGCTACTTTTTAACTTTTTCCTGCTCAAGAATCGTGCTTGAACCTGCCAATTCCTTACTACACTGATCGGTTGCTTTCAAGTTTTGATATTCATACGTCAATTCAAGTTCTATATCGAGAATCAATCCACATTGAAATCAATCATCCTTGAGAGAGAGGGGGGGGTGATAAATCATCAAAAATGACATAGTCAAATGAAGAGAAAAGAGAGATTGGTGTTGTTGAAAACTTATTCTGAAGGATGTTTTTGGTAAAGAGGGAGAAAGTAATGTGGCTGACCATGAACTCTTACTATTGAGTTGTTGGTGTGTCAATCGTTTAGATTATGCCAACTAAAATGTCAGCTTATCTTTAAGTGGAGAGATGACAATTCGGCCCATTCCACGCAAGTCAAGCCCCTAAGAGGAATACTCAAAATAATGACATAACGTTATAACCATTTTGGGATATGTGTCAGTTTACATATTAATCAATGAGACATCTCCCATCTCATGGAGGATTGAAATGTCACAAACTCCTATTAAATAATTTATGTTATATCCCCCTATTTGATATGTGATTTGATTCATTTGTACTCCATTCTTCTCAAGACCTATTAGTAGTTGGACATGGTCCAAGCTCTCTCTTTCTAAGGTAGTCACTCCTTACCCTTGTTGGATTGGGCATAGCCTAATCTTCCACAACTCAGATATCTATTAAATTGGATCTTGCTCCAATATCATCTACAATGACATGCCCTGTTTTAAGCTAGTCAAATTTTCAAAAGGATTGCTAAAAGCAATCACATAAAAAGGCGACTATTTAAGGGTAAATATTACCTCATTTATCACACCATAAGGCTTCTCCAATCTAATATAGAATATGGAATGTCACACCAATCCTTTATTCGGAGCCCTAAGCTTTTTGATAAGTAACTAATTCCAATAGAAATTAGCAATATGTGCTTTTATAATTTGCAATTTTAAAGGCTGAGTAATAGATATAGATGTATTGAGCTCTATATATATTTGAAAACTTAATTGATGATCACCGCAAAGGGATTCATATCTATCTCCGGATGTGATGCGACCTTCATTTCATGCAACAGTAGTCGAAAGCGATGCCAGAGTAAATGGTGCCGCTTCCTTTCCCGATAAGATGTGCTAACCGATTCTTTTCACGAGAAATTTGGATGGTGACTATCGGTGATGGGTTTGGAATATCATATACGACAAACGGAGGCCAAGGACGAGTTTGAAAGCAGGGGAAAACAAATACGAGGTGATTGAAATAGGAAGTGCTTGTCAATCAGAGTCGAATCGAAGTCACACGGGTGCTGTCTCTCCCCGTCATGTCTATTGTCTACTCTGGAAAATAAATGTTACGGTTTTTTTTTTTTTTTTCACGTGTGCTTGTAATGGACCCAAATGAGAATTTTGTCTTTTTGTTCAGGACATAAGAGTCAGCAAAGTCTTACTGAGAAACCATTGCTAATCGAATGCAATGAATATGTCAGTGTAAATATAATTATACCATATACTTCCATGTTCCTTAATTTGATTTTTTTTTTTAATCGTGAGAGTGCATACTTCTATAGCTATGTGCCAATCTTGAGAGTTAGATAAGATGCAAGACAAAATATGAGATTATTTACACTCGGTGTTATGAGGAATCATATTTATATATCACGTACCTAAGAAACACAAGTTTTTCTTTTTATTCTATCGTTCACATTGTGGGTTAAAAAAATTGATGGGTGCGAAACCCAATATGTGGTTGCAATCTATCTAGTTTGTATATAGTGGGACAAGACACAAGCAAGTGGTAATAAAATAAAATTCATGTATAAAGGATCGATAAAATAAGTCATTCAAATATATCTTATTGAGTGGCCATAACACAACGGCAAGACAAAAAAATAAAGAATGCTCCCCTACCGTATAGCACGTTGTAGCCATGTAAACCCTAGCTGAGGTAAAATAAGATCTCGACATTGACCAACAGAGTGAAATCTTAAGCAAACCCATGAGAGTTAGATTGAGCAATTAAAAAATATGAGATATATTAATCATAGACATGTGACAATGCTGATTTCATCGATAAAAACAAGGAATAAGTAATATATTTTTCTCTTATTAGAAAAAAATACTCATTTAAAATTTGATCATACATCTTACTTAATTTGCAAAAAGAGTGAAATATTTCACGAGTTTACAAATTTCATCGAAATAAATGATTTTTCAATAGACAATGCGTGTGTCTACATATGCTGTGATTGTTCTTGAGATGAAAAGAAAATATACATTTTTTTTTTCTTGCACGTTAGACCCGCACGTGGCCACAGACAGTCAAAATCTCGAGATGGTCGAATTATCTGTTGGATTTTTCCTTACGGAAAGCTGAAGAAAAGAACGTGAGTACACACGAACGTGCATTCCGAGCAAGAAAGCCTGTAGCAGCATTGTCAATTTGACAAATGTCAAAGCAGTGCCCCAGAATCCCCGGAGTCCTGTTGAAGATGTACATGTCCTTCAATCGTGCAAGAAATAAACAAAAACGAGAAGGAAAAAGATCAAAGAAGAGGACCCTTTTCCAGCCGACAGTCTCTGAAAAAATTGCCATCGACATTGATCTAACATAAAACCGTGCAATCACTGTCTGATGTGATTAAAATAAAGGGTGGAGCTCATACTGACATCGAAATTAAAGAGAGTTGACCAGTTACTAATCGTCTGTACTTTTTCCATCTGTTAATCCTGTATCTATGATGCCATTGACCATAAATTAACGAATAAAATGAATCATCAAATTAAGACTCGTCGTCGTCTAGGTCCGGTGCTCGGAGAGCTCCGTGTTTATTACATGCGAAACTTAACTCGCGATTGCGGATTTGATCACAAGTCATTCTTGTCCTCCCCCGAACAATTTGGTTTGCCCACGCTCGGAGAGTTTAAAGCGAGGCTGCTTGAGGATGTGTGGCTATCTCAACCTCAGTGTATCCTTCATAGAGGACTTGATGGCAGTCCGCGTTTCTTGCTGATACGCAGCGACGGGCCAATCGATTAATCAATTGATTCGACCACATCAAAGGGATTGCTTCCATGGAAGACTATCGATTCGCCAATTCTATATGTGCAAGCCCCTTGCGACCCGATTAGCCAGTGATGATGTTTTTATTTGCTTGCTCCATTGATATGATAGCCAATTGCATACACAAGAGACACCCTAACGATGAGCGCATGGTCAATGGTCTTTGTTCTTGCTCTATTATAATTTGCCTTATTCTACGCATCAACTTGCGGCAGTGGCCAATGTGCATTGAATTTCCTTCTATGCAATTTCCTATCTTTTCGCCTAAATTCGTGAGAAGAGAGAGGAAGACAACGTCGCAAGATTTCCTTCCGTGATTGTAATAAGATCGTTTGATGAACCAAAGTCAAAGTTTTGGATTCATGTGATCAGAGGGTGGCCCAATAGAAACACATAGATGGTTGCGGAGTTTCGATGGTGAATCTGCTGCCGCTCCTCAATTATTTGATTTTAATAAGAGAAAACATTTTCCTAGATGCTGCTCAACTATCCCTTAGTTTGTCAACAAGGACAAAATTCAGTAAGTATTATAATGTCTAGTGATAGTGTCTGGTGTTGACCTAAGACATACGTGAATTGCGGAAAAGGAGAAACGACACTGGAAAAATTGTGGAATGAGGATCATATATAGTCTGAATTGTAAAATTTGGTAGGAGCAGTTTTAGTTTCTAGACTATGTGATGAGTAATCCAACCTAAGTTCTATGGTTTTACCTATTAGGTGGAGCAACAACACGTTGGTTTACATATATAAGGCCCCTTGGAATTTCGTCTCCAAAGATGCCAAACTTTCGAAGCACTTTAACCTGGGTACAAGTTGAATAAAAGACAACAAAACAAGGCTATCAAACGATCTTGAACACAGTAATTTTTTGTTGCTTTCGAAGTATGACATTCCCATTCGCCTAATTCAATTATCATATGTTGCAGCATTCCTCAAATGATAACCCTTAGGACTGTTATAGTCTTCAAGGATATTGTGTTTCGAGAGTACCTAAAAGTTTCTAGTAGAGTAGATGAGTGGAGGAGTGACTAGTTAATAGAGGCACAAATTGAGGCTTTCATGACATGTTATAGTTAGGAATGAAGATCGATTGAGTTTGATCAGGGTTGTACTCTTGCCCAAATATTAGTAGCTCCTAGCTAGGTTTTCAGAAATATTAAGGTCGAAGTCGAATTTACCAGCTTTTACAAAATTCTATATGCAATTTTGCAAAGACTCTAGTCAGCCTGTTTTTACAATAGTTTGCAATCACATTGACTGGACAGGAGAAGCAATTAGAGTTGAGTCCTTCACTGGACCGACAAGTCCATCCCAATTACTTGGTAATTTCTACCCTTAGCATTAATAACAATAAATGAGAACTATATTATTCAAGGTACGTTTACCAATATATGCTGACGCGAAGCGTGGGGCTAGTAATTAGCTGTCTACCTAGCCAGAGTGAGAAGCCATTGATAAAGTACCATAGACCACACGTAACGCTGTTGGTACGAAAAGGAGTCCCGCTAGGATGGTCACTCTCTCACTTTTGGGAATGACCGAGCGATGGTGGCCACAAGTGTTTCAAATGAAAAACGTGAAACCAAGCAAATCGATTACCCTTTATATTCACATCTTTTTTCATTTAATATTTCCTCCTCTACTAAAAAAAAAAAAAGCCTGTGATTAATTAAACCCACCTTTTTGTCTAATTGTTCCAACAATAGATATATTTTCGTAAATGGAATTCACGGAAAATAAAAGTCTACAAACGTACAAAATTGGACTCATTTAAAAAGCAGCAATACATTATCCGGGTAATTTATTCTTTACATTAAGCGGCTCTTAGATACGCAATGACTATTTACGTTAGATAATTATTCCCACGTAAGTTAAAGACTACTTTGTAAAATGAAAAAAAAAAATCACTTTGATAAAAAGAAAAATGGATTCAAAGTTAAAGACTACTTTGTACGCTATAAATTCTTCAATTTACTCGTGTAATGCTTCTTCTTCTTTTCTTTTTTTCTTTTTTTTTGTCTGGTCCTACTCTGTATTTATTTTACAAGATATCGTGTGTGCTACTGCTATGTGTAGTGCGCAGATTGTGAAACGTTGTTTACTCACTCATACATCCCCATCTCCAGCCCCTCTAAAAAGGTGAGAAATTGAATTCTCAATGTAAATTACAACCATGAAAAGCTTACGCTAATATATATAGGCTTGCCACCGTGAAACTATATCATTCGTATTTCAGTTCATGCATGCAAGTGTGGCTTTGAAATGGACTATGCTAGTTTGAGATGGCGAAAGAGTTATCTATCAACGCAATATCGTATCATCCCCCAACATTAGTGTCCTTGTTTAACAAAGTAGGCAGCCCCACCCGACCTTCTGCCAACATTATATTTGCCTATAAGACTTTAAAACACGTCTTGTTAATTGTTGAAAATCAATGATATATCTGACGTCAAATGATTTAGATTTACTACTTTTATGTAACATCAATTTACATATCCTAACTCCTCCATATATAATATGTAAATCGAGTAAACTAGTTGACATATTCCGGTATTATCCTTTCGAAATGTTAGTATATTTCCCTTGTTTAAAAGTAATTCGTACGGTGTTTCTGTTTATCAATATCACACTACTAACTTCCTGTATGAGTAAGGCCATCAAATGGTGGAATGCGCAATGCATTTATCTGAGGAGGAAATTATGTGAAATGAACCAGTAAAGGAGGTTATCAAGTAACACGCTACAAAATGAACGGTGAATAGACGGGTGCCAAAGCATTTTTCTAGGAAAAATTGGACCAAAAGTTCTAAACCTTATGTACATAAGGCAACCGAACTTCAAACTTTTCAATTGATTTAATCAAGTCCTAAATCATTACCAAAAAGTACAATTGAGTCATACTAAAAAACGCGAGAAAAGCCAATCATATTAAAAAGTGTAATTTAAGGGTGTCATGTAGACAATCTTTAAGTGACACGTGACTATTTTAGGTGTTAATCATCCATTTGCATTTTATTTACAAAAAGATTTTGAACTTAGTTGTATCAATAAATATACTTAGAACTTGATGCCACTAGTTAGGACTTTCAACGCACTTTTTCACTATTCATACTATACAAGAATTTATCAACCAAAAAAAAAATCTATACAAGAATTTACTTTCTTTATTTGTTTGAAGATAACTTTCTCATGTAAAAATATGCATAGATTATATAACATCCTAAGATATTTTTGACATGGGTCTTTCAATAGTCTCTGTACTCGTGCTTGTGCACGTATACATATATGTTTATATGATATTTCTTTCAACTATAATGTAAACAATATATTTAATTTTCTAACTCCATCTTCCGGTTCTCGCGAAATAGTTTAACGATCATTTTTCACCAATTCAATATTATTCCTGCTTTTCAGAAATGGGCTCTGTAAAAAGAAAAAAAAAAACGAAGTAGAAAGACTGTTAAAAAAAAAGTCACGAGACAGATGTAGTTATAACTTATATCCACATGCACAGTCCACATGCGAGGCCCCTGCCCACACATGTCATGTCACCATTTCTCTATCCTTCGTTTTCTGGTTGAGTAATTATCTTACTTTACCAGCATAACGCCCGTCCAGATCGTGACAAGAAATTCTTGTCTGAGTAAATTAATAAATGATGGGAAATTATTTCTTGTACGGGGAGTTTTTTTTTTTTTTGCCAACTTGTACGGGGAGTTTAGAAAAAGTATACTCACACAATCGGCTGAAAAATTCCATATCCCTTAACCGTGGGCATTACAAGTCCGTCACAAGTTGAGAAGGACTTTTTGATATAATATTGGAGTGGAGTTCTGCCTTAATTTATTTTCCAATCGTATTTGCCCCATTAATTAAATTTCACACGCCGTTCTTAATTTAGCTTGTACATGAGGAGATATTAAAATATCCCATATCGCTCGACTATGAGTTCATATCTCTTTACGTACGTGCTTCGCTTAAATTGGACTTTCAAACGCCAAATAACCCGCGCTTTTTCTTCTGCTTGCATCTAGTATAGTCACATTTGAGTCATATTATGGTCTTACTAAAGCTGGTTTATGAAGTAATTAGTCGCTTCATAAAGTGAATTTCACAGAGATTGCCAGGCATTTGAACGAGTCTGCCACGTTTAGCATCCATCAGATGTACACCCAATTGAGCTCGTCGCGGTAGAAATCGATTGCGAGAATCGGTTTTCAGAATGCAAATTTGCTAGATTTGGTACTTAAAGAATCTAGTAATAATCTTGTAATAGGCCATATATCAAAAGTCAAATGTTTGATCCAACCAAATTTAATAATTTATCAGTTCCTTCGAACAGGATATATCACTCAGATCGAACCAAATTTGCTTGAACACATCGACAATGACCTGATGATACTCATCTGAATTCAGCGAGAGATAGCAAGTGAGAAGCTCTTCCAAGTCCTTGGAAGCCTTGATGTTGTTCTCCACAATCATCTCCACCATCGACTCTCTGAAATCTCTCGCCGGGTCCGATGACGACTTCACCACAGCAAAGCTGTTTCCGATCCGTGTTGGATTGAGTGATACTGCTGGCGAGCTCTTCCGTGCGTGGCCCTCGAGCTTTATCTTTGCTAGTAGTCTCGGGGACTTGGTCTTCAGCTTCACTCCCGGAGAACGAGAATAATTTGCGAAAGATCGTCTTCTTGAACCAATCTTGTGCTGTTCTTTCGCTGAGATGTTCCTCTCTTCTTGCTTCGTTGTACTGTTTCTGTGCTTGAACTTGAGTTTGGTCACGATGGTAGGAAGCCGCCGCTGAAAAAACGAGTCCTGCGTTGAGTGCGGCCCCTTGGTTTCCTTGTCGAAAGAATGTTGATCCACTAGGATTATGGGTTCACCGCCGGAGATAGAGTTGACTCCATAGCTGCAGGTGGAGGAAGAAGAGGAGGAACACGAAGTCGTCTTGTCAAGTGGTGGTGACTCGGCGACGAGAAGGCGGTCCCGACGGAATTCTTGGGTAGGGAGAGGCTTAGGCTGAACCGTCACCGTGGAGACATCAGGAACTGAGTTGGCATGAGCAATGGAACAATGGACTGGTTTTGGGTCTTGTTTGGATGGTATATTCCTTGGTGGGTCATGAGGAAAGTGAGAATGGGGCTGTGAGTGGTCTTGGAAGTTCTGATTTGCGTGGAGATCTCTTGTGAAGTGGTAAGACTTTCGTGGAAGAGAGTGGTGGTGGTGGTGGTGGTGGTGTTTGGTGGTGGTGGTGGGTGGTTGCTTCTTCTTGGGTTTGGAGGGAGTGTTCTTATGGTGGTGGTGGTTTCTTGCTCTCTCCATGTCTCTCAGCTTGTAAAACCAGGCATTGGGCATCATATCTGATAGCCTGAACTTGTAGTTGCCCATCTCTCTCTCTCTCTCTCTCTCTCGGGGAAGCAATTCTCTAGAGAGAGTTTGGGGACTAGAGGGGGTGGCCTAGCAGATATATTGACCATTGGGAGAGAAGTTGTATGTCTATGTAGAGTGCAGAGGAAGAATCCTTGCAAAGACTTTAAGGTACCAAATCACCCATCATTTTTTTGAAGAGTAATGCCAGAAATTTAAAGAGTGTTAAAATTGGTGTATTTTAGTGAATAAATAAATGGGTGTAAATTGGACGCACCATATGGAATTGTTTCCACACACAATAAAAGTTCAAGTCACCCACCAACATTGTACCATATTCGATTTATAAATTGGTGAGAATTTCATGTGTTGTGGACTAGTTTATTGCAAAATGATTCATGAGCGATATACACCTTCAAATGGTAACCATCTTGAATGTGGATTTAGCTCTTTTTAAAGATTTGATCCATGTAAAATGCACTTGACTCATATGTACCACTCTAGCTCATTATGATTGGAGCACGATGCTCTCTAGTAAACGCAGGACATGAAGGTGGATTATGCCCAAGTCAATTTGACGAGAGTGCGAAGTGATGTCAGGCAAAATGGTTTTTCATGAGGTGTGGCTTGGCCGGCTTTATGAATGAGAAGGGGCACGAATTATTGAATCAAACATCAAATTGGGGAGCATTGCGTGGGCGATATGAGGCCTAATATGATGAGGACATCAACGTTTTAAGTAGAGATTATGATACTCCAAGAACCATATAAAATGAGAGGGACTTTACAAAGTGATTCATAAGCAAAACCCTTCTCAAATGGTCACTATCTAAGTAGCTGCCAAAATATTCTTTTCAGAGGCTTGACATTTGAAATAGGCAGGGTTGTTATAATTTGCCTTTAAACGGCCGGCATAATTTGCCTTTGGTCAATTGATGCAACAGAAATAACACGAATATAGAAAAATATTAAATTGGCAAACACTAGTCGCAATTGGCAAACATGCAAACTTCCCAATACCAGATTAAATTCTCTAATTTCATTAAACCGTTCAGCCAAAAGGATGTAAGCTAAGTTACTGTGAAAACATAGCCAATCTATAGACTGCAAATCCTAACAAATCTAAGGAAAATTAAAATTCAACAAGGAAACTGAATTAAGAAAAATAACCTCTACTGTACTAAATTCACTTGCTACTTATATTAAGTAGGAGCACCTAATTTATCAAAATGAAATTCTGAGCTCTAAAAAAAAAAACCCTAAAGATGAGGGAAATAATCAAATTACAATCTAGAAAATTCACGTCCTGCGTTATTCCCTCCTAGTAGGAAAAACTCAACTCCAGCAAGTTGTGTCTACTTTATCCTCATTTTCCAGCTTGCAAGACTTGATTGATGTGGTGGGGCGAGAGAGAAAAAGGAGTTACGTTTGCGTCCGGGTTTTCCTTTTCTGGGTAAACTTCTTAAAATACAGGGGCAATTTGGTCTTTTCAAATAACTGCACTGGTGCCTGGGTGTAATTGGGCTTTCCTAGTCAACGACCTAACCTAACAAAAAATCTTTCGTGCTTCATACACTTCAGATTTTCTTTTTGGAGTTTGGTGTTACACCCACCATTATTACTTCCATCAAGAGGCCCAACTCCCAGCAGTTGGCCGCTGTTACCATTAGATAAACTCCAAATCGAATGATGGACATTGCAAAGATTCATCTTTCTAAACCAACCAAATCAATCGCATTGGGAAAGATTTCTGCTGCCATAGTTGTAAGGCAACTCTCTACCAAACACCATTTGTGAGAATGACAACTACTTTCTCAGGTAAGATAATTTCGCATTGATGGCATCCTGCATTTTGCCATCACCGAAGCAATCACTTTCCTTTTTTTTTTTTTTTGTCAACGTACCTGATTTCGAATTCTGAAATCCGAAGTAGACACGATTGATTCTCTGATAGTATGCAGTATGACACATGATATTATCGACACGAGTTTCGTATGCAAAACAGTATCTGGGTTCCTACATAAACAAGACAAAGTTCATCAAGGGGGACCAAGTGAGCAAAACGACATAAACCAGAAGGAGAATTTTACAAGCAAAAGCTATAGCCCTTTCAGGCACAGAATCTTATGAATCAACCGGCTGATATCGGCTCTCCATCTACTCTGCCAAATTGATCATACAAGTATATCTATACATGTTTTCATATAGTTTAAACATTTTAGAATATGCAAGTTGAGGACGCATTCATTCACATGAACGAAACAGAAACTGGTTGGCTTCATTATGTGTGCTAAGGCACATGTTGATTGGTCACGTAAGAACAAAATCTGAATTTCAGAGCTTCATTATGGGCATCGCAGCAGGACGACGCTGACGTTGTGGGCATCGAATAATTTCTCTAGGCATTTCATACGCGACTGCTGTGGCCCCCGTGTTCATTAATTCACTGTGAAAAGAACGACAGAACTGGTCCAACCAACGTAGGATAACCTATGACACACAGAAACTGGCGTCATTAAGCATTGCGACAGAATGCGATCTACCCACGAAGAGGTTTTGGATTTGCTCGACACTTCCCAACAAGTTTAATGTGAGAAATTCGAGCGCGTTTCCTCTCTCTCTCTCTCTCTCTCTAATTCGAGAGTTTCATCACCAAACAAGCTTAGAGACAGCGAAAGATTGCTCAAAGCACATCTGCAGCATTGATGCACGCCTCGAGTCTATCATCACCTTCGATCAAAATAGGTATCAACACCACATCAGCAACTTGTTCAGTATATTTCTCAACACCACACGTTGAATCTGAATGTAGTATGTATCATGAGTGCTACCGATTTGCAAAGAAATTCACTTAAGAACTCATTTGGAACTTATGGTGGTTTACGATATTATTAAAAAGAACATGTAACTCAGATGTGTATACGGAGGAAGTTGGACCTAATCCTTCAGATAAATTCAAGACTCCACGAAATCTCAACTGGGGTAGAGATCTAGAAATCCTTTGACAGTATATATATCTGATTCTTGTTTCAGCCTCCGATGCGAATCCTGCTACATTTCCAACTTACTTTTTTCGTTTTCGTTTTGTTATAAAGCAAGAAGAATGCCAATCGATCTGACTATGGACGCTTTGCGCAAGAGTGGATTCAATAGATGTTCCCGTGAACAGTTCAGATGGAACGGACAATTGGAACGATACTTCAGACACGTTACATTCACGAGTAAGGTGATTTCAAGAGCAGGTATAAGTTGAAGAACAGTCAACTACACTCGTCGCGCATTTTACCCCTATTCCGATAGTGAGGTAGCTTTCATGCCAATGGACACCACCCCCAGAAACGTAAAAAAACACTCGATTTTCGGGCATGCGGAAGCCGAAATCAAAATCAAAATGGTCCCGTCGAAAGAGCCATTGAGTCCTGACAATCTTCTTGTGGGTGTGCATCCACGTGAACGAAAGGCGGAGCAAGTACGAACGTGTCCAATCCCTGAGGAAGCTGCAGAGGACTGGGGACCAAATGAATTTTTTCTGTGTTGCCCGACCGGTCTTTGCGCTCTATCCTACGATGATGTAAAGACATGTCGATCCCTTCTCGTTCTAGGCATTTGGGGCGATGTCCTTTAAAACCGTGGAAGGGGACTCGTGTCCGATTTACCCTAGATTGAAATAGGCATGTGAATCCAAGACTTCACGGAAAAATTACCAAAAAAATGTTAAATCTATTACAATTATGCCGATTCAATTTTGAACTCATTTTTTTAGCCAATTAAATCCTAAATATTTTGTAATTATATCAGTTCAATCCATCCAGCCAAATTTGATTGACCAGTATTGACATAGCTGCTGGCTGGCGTCAACGACTATTTTTTTTAATAATATTTTATTTTTACGAATTATTTCATTACTTTTTATCTTTTCTTTCTTTTTTCTCTCTTTTTTCCCCTCCTCCCTCCTTCTTCCTTTGGCTCCGATGACCGACCAAATGGGAGGGTTGACTGGTGGTCGAATTGAGGCAGTTGGGCAAGCTTGCGTTGTAGTCGCTAGGCAAGGGCAAGCACACCCAATCATTGGCAAGGCAAGCCCTCGCTAGACCCAACAACAACGAAGCCCCCTCACCGGATCTGGCGAGTGCTGGCCTTATTAGTGGCTAGGCAAGCTCGCCCTCACCTAGTGACCGTGAGGCAAGCTCACTTACTAGTAAGGTGAGCCCTCGCTAGACCCAACAACGACGAGGTGAGCTCACTTGGTTGCCTTAGTCTGGTGATCGACTAGTCCTCTCCTCTAACGGTCATCAGAGCCAAAAAGAAGAAGGAGAAAAGAGGAGAAAGGAGGCAAAAAAAAAAAAAAAAAAAAAAGGAAAAAAGATAAAAATTAATAAAATAATTTGAAAAAAAATATTATTAAAAAAATTGTCACCAGCGGGCCATATCATTCTTGACTGGCTAAATTTGGTTGGATGTATTGAATTGACACAATTGCAAAAAGTTTATGACTCAATTTGCAAAAAAAATAAATTTATAACTAAATCAGTACAACTGCAATATGTTTAGAACTTTTTTGAAAATTTTCCCAAGACTTTACCAACCTAACACATGTGCAACCATATGTTTTTTGGATTTTACTAAATGTACCCAATTGGAGTGATGGGAGAACTTTTACCAACACATGTGCAATCATATGATTCTTGAACATGTGCAAGCTTGACAAACTGCCTTCAATGTTATGGGCACATAGTTGATTCTTGATTCGACATATTTCAATTTTCAAAACATAATGTGAGAACATGTCTGAATAGCTTGCAAGCAAGAAATTCAAGCCGAAACGCTAATGTGTTTGAAATTTCAGTCCAAGCTTTGACTTGCGTGTATCCCATCCGCTAGTTATCTAACTAGCATCTGAATATCCTTCTAGTACTATTGGCTGTCTTTATAGAATATACAATAATTTAGAGTTTTCTTTAAGTAAAGCACCTTCAAACGCACAGTATTAGGATTACTAGTAAATCTGGACAATTTACACTTTATAAAGGATATATTTAGTCTAGGGCAATGCATAACATACATCAAACTTCCCATTACACTAACATGTTTTAATTGTGCTAAAGGTTGTCCAATATTTTCATATAAATTTAATTGATACATCATATGGTACATTTGACTCTTTGATTAACAAATATTGATATATAATGATTTTCTCACTATAGTGATCTTGACATAAAGCATAACCCCCACTATATTTTATCACTTTGATACCTAAAATCATATCTCCCAAATCTTTTATTTTGAGCTAAGAAGACAGATACTTTTAGTTTCATTTATAACATAAATATTTGTACCAACAATTAGCATCTATCTACATATGAGCATATTTTAATACCACGCTCTTTGGTAAATTTTTAATCAAAGCACTTATCAACGTTGTTATGCTTAAATCTGTATAACAATACCACCAAATCAAATTTCTTATGCCATTGTTACAATGCTTAATTCAAACCATATAATGATTTGTTTACTTCTTATTTTCTTTGTTTCTGCTTATGCTGTCATTCTCAACAAATTGCACCTTATTTGCAATTTCTTTCATATAATTAGCCTCACCATCCTGTGATGCTTCCTCAGTTAGAACGTGTTTTTATCAAATTATCCATAATTAGGTTCTCAATTATGTGGAGAAATTTTTTTCAATAATCATTCCAAGTTGAAGGTATTTTTGAAATAATTGCAATAATTTGAAGGGGTTTAGAACTTCAAAAATAAGATCTTCAAGTTTGGTAACATATGTTTGAAGTTTGTCCACTTGTTTAGAGACAGATTTTCCATTAATTATAATAAATTCAAAATACTTCAAAGGAGTAGATCTATCCTTATCTTATTTGTCAGTAATATATCGGTCTCCAAGACATTTCAAATGTATTTGGGAATTGGTGTAAGATTGAACAAATTTCATAAAGACGATTTGATAGAGCATTGAGAATCCTTCCTCGGCACCTCCTTTCATCATCATTTTCTTATTAAGATTATCTGATGATATCATACCACTTTTATTCATAAATTTCAAAGTATTATAGCCAATATATGATAATCTATCACCATAAGGAAGACCACTCGAGCATATAAACAAAAAAAAAAGTTTCATTAGTACTCATCTGTCAATATTGCGAGTATCTTATGCAATTACTATCTCTATTTTTATGAAAAAAAATAATGATACTGTATGATTGCTAAGGAAATTTGATTGTTGATAAAGATAGAGCAGTAATTTATAGTCCTTTTAATGCTTTGATGCATGATGGTAATCATTGTCCTTGAGGTATTATTTACCCACACTATTGTTCCTTTTAAGTAACAATTGCATCAAACAGTGTATGATTTGGTTATATAAATAGATAACCAATCAATACATCTCCTAGGCATAGGTACTTTATCTCTATCATCATTCATTTTCATGATGAACCATCAACACTTTTCATGCCAATAATTACTTCTTTTCATATCCAAGAGGCACCTCTTTTTATAATCAAGAGTCATCTTTTTTCATAACCAAGAGTCACATCTTTTCATTCTAACAAACTATTTCAACACATAATTCATCTACTACATGTTATAAAAGACGTGGCCTATGCGCTATTTGTGTTTGGAGCAAGTGGCTAACGGTGCACACATGGCGGACTAACCAAGAAAATCTCATGAGATTAGCGGATCATTTCGCTTTCTTGAAATGCACTCTCTTAAAAACCATGGTTTAGCGTCAAAACGAATAAATACAAGAACTTATACAGAGGGACTCGGATTGGGCAGAAGATGAGATTGGCCCAGCCTGCAGAAGGGTACGAGAAACATGAGGTCCAGACGAAAATGGAACAGCTAAAATGGAGCTGGCCTTTACCAATACGAGAAGTTGACTTGTCGTGATAAATGGTTGAGGAGGACTCGACATTCCTAATGTTTGTACCGAGGGTCTATGATCGATGACTTTTCAGTCCGGCCAATGAAATGAAGTTGCTATAATTGGATCAGCTTCAAAAAAAAAAAAAAAAAAAAAAAAAAAAATTGGTCCACTTCGTCTTCACTTCCTAAAATGAGCACCATAATGTTCGATGCGCTCTCTTCTTCTTCCTTCTCCAAATTACTCTTTGAAAGGAAAATACATTTTTGCCATCCTCAAGGAGTCTTGTCACTTTTCAAGTTGCCATCTGCAATTAATTGAAGACCTGTTGATTTTGATAGGAGTTGGTATGTGGTCATGTGCAGCATCATCCGCAAAAATTGGTGACATCACAATCGAATGAGAAGTAAACATTTCGACTTCCAATTTTTCGGTGAGTGTTCACTTCTCTTTTCTTGTTGCGATTTTTTTTTTTCACTTATTTATCATAGTGCTAAAGCATACATATATAAAAAGAGAGGCACCCTAACCCTAACCCTTGTCGGAGAAAACGGTGAGGGTCGTCGACCCTCACCAACACCCACAAGGGGTTTGAAAATTGTCATGGCCTGAGCATCAGGTTTCAAAATCCTTATGGCAGCAAGAATTAGAGAGGGAAGAGAGGCAAGGAGGTGGAGCCACCTCCACTTAGCCACCAGAAGACCTCTTCGATCCTCAATGGGGCTAGAGATAGAGAGAGTCGTCGACCTCCCTTTAACATCGAAAAAGGCTTGGATACCTTGATATAGAGGAAGATGCGATGTCATGACTTCATTGACAATGCTCACCTTGGGCTTATTTGGATCAAATGAAAAGTATATGGACAAAATAAATTTGGAAATCTTGCTAAAAACATATGTAGTGAAATTCTATCCATGAAAGCCAAAATCCACATCTAAACCAATCCAATGATGAAAAGAGATATTTTTAAGAATTGTTTTGAACAAAAGGAAATTGGATGATTTTAAATTTCAAGTAAAAGAGAGAGTGTCATTTTCATGTCGAATAGAAAAAGCATATGAAATAGTGTGATAAGTATTTTTTATGAGGAGGAGATCACATTCCTAATATATGTAATAAGATGGTTCATCATGGATGATGTTTTTTTAATTCAGCTAAAAAAGGAAATGCGTATTCTAAAGAAAATTACATTTTTAATCTCTCGAGGGTCTTCATCACTTCCCAAGTTGCCATTTACAATCAACTCATTTACCCAAAAAAAAAAAAAAATCAATATAATGAAGGATCAGATTTTTTTTTTTTTTTTTTGGGTCAAATTAAAGCTGCATTTCATTCAACCAGGAAAACCAAAAGGGCCCATTAAATGAGCTCCAGTACACAAAAGGTCCAAAAGAATTTGAGGAGGTTGAGAATTACGTACGTGGGCTTTAAAGGCCTAGTCCGCAATGAAATTGGTCTCCCTTCTATGGTGCTAGATTCGAATACGTGGAAAGCACACTAACAGAACAACACATTCGGAGAAAAGAGCTCTGACCTCCGAAGGCGTCTGACTGGAACTGTGCAAGGCATTGACCTGACCCCAACACTAGATTCTCCTTTTCTTTCTACCGCTAAAGGAGAAATTTTACGATTAATAGCAGGGCATGCGTTTCTAGTTGCAGGGAGGATGCCACACGGACAGAATGGGAAAATCCATCAAGAAGCGTTCCTTGGTGATCTCGGCACACGCAAGCTACTGCTTCTTCTTCCCTTCCCAATGTGTAAGCTCCATCTATATTCATTTTAAGATACCCAAACATCAGTGGATACCAGATCTGAGAGGAGCTGGTTGGGTTTTGATGGATTATCGTGTTGTGCAGGCCCCAAGAGCTAGTGATTCTCGAGCTTACAAGAGCTATCCACAGTAGATGTCAAATTTGGGCGTTGATTTCTAAATATGAAATGGTTTTGTGCCTTCCATACTTGCCAAGAACTGAGGCTACGACGTCCAGATCAGGTGAGTTATCTCGACTTTCTGTCAGATCTGCTAACCAAGCTTCTATTCTTGATAATCCTTGTGATGGAATATTTATTTTGAGCTGTGGGTGTGCCCAGACTCTGTTTATCCATGGGCATAATAGGAAAATGTGTTTGATTGTTTATGAGACTTCTTCATTGCGCAGTGCGTAAAACAAAACAAGTACGATCTTTCTTGATAGACATTTTCCTTGGTGGGTATTTGGCATAGGGATCACATAAAAATTCTTACTTCAGGAACAGTTTTCAAGTTCCAAATTCTTCTCCATAGGCTGCGGGGCACTTGATAGGAAGATAATGCTAAATCTTGACTTATGTTGTGTTCAAGTGCTCTTATGCTATTGTATCCATTCTTTGCAAAATACTTGCCTCACTAAGTCCCTGTCCATATAAATTGGTCGATTGCTATGTGGGGTCTAACTGGGATTGAAAGAATTTCATTAACTATTTGAGCATGAAAGCGTTCCTTTTTTCTTTTTTTGGTCAAAAGGAAACATTATATTCATATAATCGGAATATTACATTTTGCCGCAAGGGCATCAGCATACACAAGATCCATCAAAAGGTAGGGTGGGAAGATATTCCAATTTTGGGCCAAAGTTTCTACTCGATGGGCCTTAGCGGCCCAGTCGGCTACTGTATTGGCTTCTCTTCGACACAACTGCATTGTCAAATTAGGGAAAAGGGACATCGAATCGACAGCTTCCGTGAGCAAGGAAAGGAGTTCCCATGGCGGCGATCTCCCACCTGTGACGGCGTCGACAACGGTGCTACAGTCGGATTCAATCACGAGTCGTGCCTGATGCAGACCTTGTCATAGCAAATGTTGGATTGTGAAAGAGAAGGCCTGGAACTCCGCAACCAGAGCTTATGCGGCTGGAAATCTGCTGGTATAGATATCGGTGAGTCTTCCTTGATGACCTCTAGATATTGAAGACATCGCTCCTTCTGTATTCCCTAGTTGATAGGATGCATCAATATTACATTTTAAGGTGCCCAGATTGGGTGGTCGCCAGAGGTGGGTAGGGATCTGGTTTGCAATAGCTTGTCTCGAAGAGGAAGGAGAAGAGATCTGGTAAAGTCGAGTCTCTATCACAGTAGCCTCTACTGCAAGGGATGGATCCAGCTGTTGATTGCGGAATATGAAACCATTCCGCATTTTCCAGATCTGCCAACAAATGTTCACTATTACTTCCAAAGAAGGTGAGTTGTTTGTCGATACAATTTTTGTTGCTAACCATGCGTCTATTCGATGGATTTGGTGAGGTTGTATGTCGATGTTGATTTGTGGATGAGCCCATATTGGTCGAGTCCATGAACAAAGTAGGAACAGATGCTCCAAAGATTCTGGGGTTTGCTGGTGACATAGCTAACAGTAGGGATCGGTTATGATTTGTCAACGAAACAAATTTTCTTTGGAAGCTACTTCATTTTGACAGATCGACCAGAGAAAAGTCCTTATTTTGGGAGCCGTTCGCATTGACCGGATTTTTCTCCATAGTATTCTAGGGTTCTGATAAGAGGATGATGCCATGTGATTGTTGTTGTTGTTGGAGATTGCTGTTAAAATATGATAATTGCTCTTCACTATGTGTTAACCATCCTTTGTTGCTGGCCAGATTAATTTATCTTATGTATAGCGAGGTCTAATTGGGATGGTTAGAATCTCTTGAATAGTCTGCTCATCCTAAAAACGATGGAGCAGAGATGTGTTCCAATTGTTGTGGATTGGATCTGTTAGATCAGCCACCAGTTGTGGTTCCTCTCTAGTCGTGAGTCCACCAAGAATTTTTCTTGGTAACCATGGATACTCTTAGATTCTGATTTTACTCCCATTGCCAACGGATCATCTAAGATGTGGGAAAATAGCATCTCTACTCGTAAGAATGCTCTGCCAAACCTAGGACGGTCGAGTTCCTTTGTTCGCTGACTTAAATTCTGTAGAATGATAATACAAACCCTTGAGTAGCTGACTCCATAAAGCTTGAGGATGTTGTAGTAAACGCCACGCTTGCTTTCTAAGCATGGCTCTATTAAATTCAATAAGATCCCGAAATCCGAGCCCGCCTTTATCCTTACTGCCTTTGATGATATCCCATTTCTTCCAATGTATTCCTGCTCTATTCAAATCATTTTTCCACCAAAATCTTGCGATACTCTTTTCTATAGTTTTACAAAGAAACAAAGGTAGCTTAAAGACCGACATAGCATAATGTGGAATCACCTAAATCATAGACTTGATAAATATTTCCTTACCTCCCTTTGAAATGAACTTTTCTTTCCATCCTTCTAGTTTGGAATGAACTCGTGCTAGAATCCAAGAAAACATGTCTTTTTTGAAGTAAGGTATTCGTAACTCTGTAGACATATTTTCCTGTAGTCTGATAGGGCAATGCCTACTGAAAATAAGTTTGAATTTGTTGCAATTCAAAGCCCACCCCGTGGCCACACAATACTAATTTAAAATGTTAGCAAGGTTTTGGCATTCCCGAATGCTGCTGTCTAGGAAAAAGATTGCATCATCAATGAAAAACAGATGGGGAAGGGTAGGACACCATCTATTCAATCTTATACCTTTTATATGTCCCATATTGACTACTTGGCTTATCAAAGTTGACAGAACATTCGCTAAAAGAATAAATATATATGGAGATAGAGGGCCACCTTGTCTTAGGCCACGAGTTGGGTAGATAAAAGGAAGTTGCTCTCTATTAAACCTGATGCTATAAAAAGTGGTGGTAATGCATTGCATTACCCATTGTATCCACAATGGATGAAAGCCCATTTTTAGAAGATAGTCCCTAAGGAAATCCCATTCAACTCTGTCATATGCCTTTTGCATGTCGGTCTTGAGAATTGCATTGAATTTCCTGGTCCGCTTTTGGGTTTTAAATTGATGAAGAACTTCTTGAAAGATTAAGATATTGTCTTGGATTTGTCGTCCACTGACAAAGGCAGTTTGTTCCATAGAAATCAGCTTAAGTAACCAAGGTTTTAAGCGATTAGCAATTACCTTCGAAATGACTTTATATGCAAAGTTACAGAGACTGATTGGTCTGTATTGCTCCATTCTCTCTGGATGAGGAGTCTTGGGAATCAAAGCTATAATAGTGCGGTTCAGATTGGCCGACATCCGTCCCGTCTGAAAAAAAAAATTGAACTAAAAGAACAAGATCGTCTTTTATAACCTCCCAATGTGTTTGATAAAATATTCCATTGAAACCATCAGGGCCTGGTGCCTTAGTAGATCCCAACTAAAAGGTAACCCAGCGAATCTCCTCTAAAGTAACCAGCAATTGGTTGTTCTGGTCGCATTGTTGAATTATGGGACTATAATCTCGATGACCCACCATTGTATATAAACCTGAAAAGAAATTGCGTGCCATAACCTATAAAGTATGAGGATCTCGAATCCATTTTTGGCGATCATCTTGAAGCATGCTAATTCTATTTCTTTGTCGTCTTTGAAGAGTGGTCGCATGAAAGAATTTCGTGTTCTTATCGCCCCACCTTAACCATTATATTCTTGACCGCATAGCCCAGTATAGCTCTTCTTGCTGCCAAGTACGCCTTATTTCCTCTCTGATGTTAGTTACTTCCTCTCTATTATAGTGAGCATTGTTGACACCTAAATTTTGGCGACCTACTTAGTCATTTATTGCATTAAAAAATTAGGGGTTAATTTTATTTATGAAAAAATAGTTAATTGCATAGCATATAGTTTTAGGTGCATTTATTTACATTTACATTGGGCCAGTGACAAATAGGTTCAAATTGATGGTTCGGAATATTAATTTGGTGAATTGGACTAAGCCCACAAAGGGAGTAAATTGGCCCAAGCTCATATCCTCGGAAAGATTTTACGGATTGATTTATGCGAGATTTTAAATTTTAGAAGAATCCTCTTGCAATCCTAAATCGTATCAAAAGCAAATATTACGTTTGGAAAAAGAAATTTCCGTGGATATGTATTTGGAAAAATTAAAACCCTAACTCGCGGCCTATAAATAGATTAAATGCGTAGGGTTTGGGGAAGAGGCCACACAATAGAGAATACACGGCCACACGAGGAGAGCGATATACGTGAGGGGTAGCAGGGGGAGAAAGATGGCGAGAGCCCGAAAGATGGGGAGCCCTTCATAAGCGAAGACGGTGATGCGGTGACATTGGTGGCCGCTCTCGTGAGTGTGGTTTGCCGATCTAGTCGACACCCACTCACTTTGTCAAGTTCAACTAATTGAAGCTTTTCCGGCCACAATACGAAGGAAAAGCCAAAAGGAGGCTACGGATTCAAGTCAAGAGAAAGAAAGGCAATCGAGCCTTTCTTCGTGCCGGACCCGCGATCAAGTCCAGGGAATCCTCATCGGCATTCCGAGAGCTCATCACCATGGCCGCAACTTGGCGAGCTTCCCCGGTTCCTGGCCCCACTCTAGATCCGCCAGTTGAATCATCACGGAGCGGTCCATCTAACGACGACCAGTCCTTGACGCCTTATGGGTCGCTGAGCCTTGCGTCTATAACACTTTTGCCCAACCTGGCGCCCAAAGAGTGAAACTTTCTCGGTTCCCTTGCAATATCAATTTTGCTCTTGACGATTACAAGTTATCTCGCAAGTTTGATGTTTTCTTTGCGGCCAGCCCAACGAGCTTTCACGATAGTCGGTCATGTTTATACAATGTTTTACCATCTGCGTGCAGATTTTTGGTGAAAATACAGCAACTTCTCGGTAGCTCGCTTAGTCATCGTGAGGTCCAGTAATGCAAACAACTTACTGCACTGTTGCTCTCGGTTCCTTGTGGTGGTCCAGTCCTCGCTCGACGACGGTGACGCAGCGGCTTGCCGTGCCTCAACGTGTTCCACCGGTCGACTCGCAATTTAGATTTGGCAAGTTTTGTTTCTTTGTTTCCCTTGCAGGTTACGTAACTCTCACAATCGTAGTCCGCACATCCCCGGCTATCTACAAAACTGCAATTGAGATATCGTCGGCAACGCACGTTTTGGATGGCCAAGGGAGGATATGATGAGGTCTTCAAGAGATTGAGTGGAGCTTGAGACTTGGTCAAACAAAAGACACCAAATTGCGAGTGAAAGAATAGTGGGCGCACGATGTGAACTTGCAAAAGGTGAAGCTTGATAGCAAAGTGAAAAGAAGCTGAAGTTCTCAAACAGAATTCCAAATACTCGTCTTGTGGAACACGCCCGACGATTGCGAGCAACCGTGCATGCTACCGATCGCCGGCCTTCCTCACGGTGATTTCCGTGACCCATCATCCATCCGAATTTGGAGGTCACCCGCGTGACATCGTGAATTAGGTAAGACTCTCGATCAATTTGATTTTCATATATCTCGTTGCCTAATTCGTAATATCGCAATCTTTCTTTGAATGTTTGATCGATATTGCCATATCCGAAATATCTCTTGATCCCACATGAATTAGGAAATTTTCCTAATTTCGCAACGTGTGTATGATTGACGGTCGATTTCACGCTCGAAATACGACTCGCAATCGTACGGAAAAATCGTCAATCCGATCTCACGCTCGAGATACGATTCGCGATTTTATTTGAAATTGGTCAATCCGATCTCATGCGCGAGATACGATTCGTCAATTTGTTTCCAAAATGGACATGGATGATATCTTGCCTGGTTTTTTTGCCGTGCTGTTCTTGATGTCTTATTTTAATTGCTCTTGTAAAAAATGTAGGTTAGAATTAGGTTTATTTCCTGTTTTAGGGTTTGCATATTTAGAATAGGGATTTTATTTCGAATTAAAAAAACAAAAATCAAAAATCAAATCGACCAATTTAGGTTGTTAGATTTTTAACTTGGATTGCATGTTTAATTATTTGGCAATTTTAAATTTCGAAATTAACTAAAAAAACACACACACAAAATCATCATGCATATGTCATGTAGAGTTAGGGTATTTTTTGCACGTCATTGCATATTATGATAGATTGCATGCTTATTAGGAAAATAAAAACCATGTGCACGTCATATAGAATTAGGTTCATACAATGCACGTCATTTAGTGATTGTTGCTAGGTGCATTTAATTAGAAATTGGCCATCACTAAGATTATGTCATTTTAGTTAATTTAGATCGCATGTTTGATTATTGCATGTTCATTAAGAAAACACAAAAATTATTTTACTCATTCATATAGTTTAGGCTATACTTTGTCATGTTATAATATTTCATGTTAGATTAGTAGCATGCATTGCATATTGCACGATTTTAATTAATTAAGTAAAAACAAAAAGAAATTGCGTGTTAATTAGAAATCATATCTAGGATTGTTGATGTGAATTTTGATCTAACAACGCAGATGCTTTCGTTGCTATGAGGTAAGTCCTGTAATTTATTTACTGCTTTACTTGGGTGTTGAATTGGTGGTTTGCGCACCCGCATGATCGCTTCACATGTTAGGGAATTAGATTTAAAATTAATCCAAGCTGCCTGCAAAACATTTTTTTCAAAATAAAAGAATGGTACCGAAAGGGCATTAGAGAAATCTAGTGTAATCAAGTCCCCGTACCCAAATCTCTGGTTCGTAGGAGTAAAGTAAATCTCTCATTACTTTACTTGAGTTTCTAATCGACCCACCAAAAATAGATTAGTGGCGACTCCTAATTAAAAAAAAAAATTACATATTAAGAACTTGAACTGAAAGTCGCGAATTGGTATGGGCTTGGGAGAGCCCGAGTTAAGTCTAGACTTAACAATCCATTAGCCAAAACCCTAGGTGGTTCACACCCGAAAAAATTGGTCGCGACAAGCATGCTGCTGGTTTATGATTTTGTCGAAGGTGTTGCTGTAGAGAAGTTACTTTAAGATCACCTATGGAGAATTTTAATCGGCTCCACTTAGTTAGGGCTTCAGAAACATGCTTTAACTTTGAAATTAGTCCAGATCCTTGAACCCTCACTGAGTTCCATGCTGCGGATATAATTTCTCAGCATTCTTCATATTCATTCTAGAAAACTTCAAAATTAAAAGATTTCCTTTGTGCTTTATAGGTTGCTGAAAAGTTAATAATTAATGGGCTGTGGTCAGACTCAATAGTGGGCAGCGCAAAGACCTCAGCTGCAGGGAATAATAATCGCCAGTCCATCGTACACATCGCCCGATCCAGACGTTCCTTCACCAGCTCATCTCCTTCGCGGTTGTGCATCCAAGTAAACTTACAGCCCTTGCTTGGTAATTCCATAAGGGAACAATCATTGAGAACAGCTTGAAAGGATAACATTCGATAGGGATCTGCTTGTCTCTTTCCTATCTTTTCCAAGGGGTAGAGTATTTCATTGAAATCTCCCACACATAGCTAAGGTAATGTGTTAGCATAGCTGATCTCTCTAAGTTCATCCCACAGAATTTGTCTATTGTGGTACACAAAAGAAGCATGAATCCAAGTTAGATGCATAGTCCGATCATCTTGAAAATCTGTGTAGAGCATATCAAAATAATCCTGCGTTGAGTGAATCACATTTAAGCTTACCTGATTGTCCCAAAATACCGCCATACCTCCTGCCAGACCTGTAGGGTTGATTATATGAGAGTTATTGAAGTGAAGGCGGCGTTGAATACTTCGAACCTTCACCTCAGTATTCTTTGTTTTCATAAAAAAAAACTATAGTGGGCTTTTCCTTGGCCGTCATGGCCTTAAGAGCTTGAACTAGCAGGGAGTTGTCCAATCCTTGACAGTTCCAACATATCATTTTCATGTTGAGGGCCAGCCACCGAAGTCCAATTTCCAGCTTCACCTACTACAAACACAGGTGTCTCCGTGAGATTGGAGTCGTCCAGATTCTCCAGTATTAAGCCTGTAGTGTCATACGGAGTGTGTCTTTTCTATTTTTTGGTGACACCCACTTTTGATGTCAATCTGGAACATCTGAGCTTCTTATTTAGTTGAATATCTATAGATGGAGTTTGAATACCCTTCATTTTAGCTGCTGCAGGAATGAGCACAGTGTGGAGGGATGTCTCTTGCATAATTGCCTCCTTAGCATGTCGCTGATCAAGGACCATTACCTAGAGAGCTGTCATAGTGACTAGAGTGGTAAAAGTGTCTGTTGCCGTGTGTCTTGGGGGGGCAGAAAGGGATATTCTGAATTTGTGATGGAGGCATTTTAGGTATGCTTTCTTAGTCTACTCTGTTTTTTCTTGTGGTGAGTTAAAGGTGCACCAGTAAGGACTGTATTCTTTTACTTCAACCCTAAGCCATTGTCCATAGGTCTTTTTGTCCCATCCTTCTAATTTAGCATCATCATATGGAATATCCTTATAATACATACCATAATGTCCTAATTTGTCACAAGAGAAACAGAAATGGGATAGATACTCACAGCGGAAATCAAGCCATAGAATTTTTCCATCTAGACAGATCAATTTCTCTATTCTTAAAGGTGCTTGCACATTTAGCTCAACTTTAGCTCGACTTGCCCGTAATGTAGCCCCTTCTTTAGTGTCAATTCTAACTTCTACTACCCATCCCATGTCCTGCACAGCTTTTGTAATCATTTTTTCTATAGTCCATTCTAATGGCAGACCAAAAATATGTACCCAGAAAGCACATGTTGAAAAATCATAACAGTGTAAGGGGGTATTGGGCTGCCACGACTTAAGAATGACGAGGTGGCCTGAAAAAAGCCAAGGACCTCCTTCGAGGACCATCTGTTTGTTGGTATGTGAGGTAAATTTAGCCACATATATGCCTGTTTCTCTCTAGGATATATCGACATGTTCAATCTACCAAGCCCTCTTCAAAGTACTTTGGAAAGCTTGGAAGTTTATTGACGGGTTGGAAAGGATTTTGCCTACTAATGTTAGTCGACATTCTTCCAATTTTTCAAGGGAAGGATCGTCGTCCCAGACTTCAATGTGTTGCTTAGTATTAAGGTGACCCAGTCTGAAACAAAGAGTAGCCGGACAAGTAGATTCATCTGACTCACTAAAATCCCTTCTAATGCAAAAAGTAGTAGCACACAACAGAAAACGAGGAAAAACCAGAATCTAAACAGGAATAGTCCAATTGCACCATAGAATTGTCTAAAGATATAAGAACCTCACAGATCAACAGATACACAAGGGCAAGGAAACATACAAAGAGCGAACCAGTTGGAGAAGGTGTTCCGCTTGATTTTTGGTCTTGCAACCGAAATTCAAAGATGATGAAGATGGCCAATCAGAAAGGCTAACGGGGGTGAAAGGTAATTGACGACGACCAGGGTTGAGAGGGGGAATCGAGGAATGGAAGGAGGGTGTTGGTGGAATTGGGGATAAGGTTTCGATGAAATTTCGCTACCCAGAGGTAGATAAAAACTCTACATTGTCGAGAGAGAGGGAGGAAGCATAACATCAAAGTGTTCCTTAAGACACGAGTATTCCGTGTATTCTCCTCTAAGTTGATGAAATCAACCACTAAGAAAGGTTCATCTCTCGGTGCTGGCCCTCTAATTACCCCCCTTCTCAACCATTTGTCTTCTCTAATTTTTATTTTCTTTCCATCCCCCACTGACCATTGCAAATGATGAGCAATTAAGTCTCTTCCCATTAGTAAACTTTGCTATCCCCACAAAGGTCTTGCGCCTTTTTCCGCACAGCAAAAGCCCCTATGTGGAACGTAGGTTCCTTTTAGTATCTGGCCCCAAAAAGATGATGTATTCTGAAAAAGTCTCCAAGCCTATTTACTCAACATTGCTTTGTTCAAGGCAATTAAGTCTCTAAAGCCTACCTCTCCCATGTCTTTCCTAGTTGTGAGAATTTTCCATTTTTTCCAATGCATACCTGGTTTAGCTACAGAGTTCTTCCACCAAAAGGATACAATTCTCTACTCAATTGACTTACAAATCGACATTGAGACTTTAAAAATAGACATTGCATATTGTGAAAGAGCCTTGACCACTGTTTTAATAAGAATTTCTCTTCCCGCTTTAGATATTAATTTTTCTTTCCATCCTTCCAGCTTAGTATTCACTCTCCCCAAAATCCATGTGAACATTTCTTTTTTAGAATATCCCAAATCCAACATAATTTCTTAATATTTGCATGTTTTATCAATTACAGTGACTCTCGGCTCTCTAGCCAAATTTACTTTTAGGCTTTGAGGACAATATGTACAGAAAAATACTCCAGACTTGTTCAGATTAATCGCACATACATTTGCAAGCTTCTTGTGTCATCCATGAACTGATTTGTAATTGAATCTGTAAAGAAGATTTGATGTGACTTCACTTACAACGCTAGCCTTGACCATTGTAGAACCAAACGGAAAGTATATGGACCATATAAAATTCTAAACCCACTAACAATATAGTAATGACGGCCCATCTACGTCGGCAAAATCTGACATAGAGAACAATCAAATCTTTCCTTTCTATGATCTTTTCTTATGATGAAATGTTTTTGAAAGGAATGAAACTACATGGATAATTTTGAATTTCAATTAAAAGCAAAGAATGCCATTTTTAGGGAGAGCCCTATCGTTAAATGACAAGAACTCTTCTTCTCTTACCCTAGAGAGAGAGAGAGAGAGAGAGAGAGAGAGAGAGAGAGAGAGAGAGAGAGAGATTCTGCGGTTACAAACATGAAATCCTAACAATGCTAGTCTTCGATGGAAATGGAAAATTTAGGCCTTTCAAAGGCTTCTGAATGGCCCAAGATCAATTTATTAGCCAAGGTTCATATGTTCTATTCTATTAGATTGATTAGTTGGATTGTGTCTTGCTATGTGAAGTACCGATGGCCCATTATCTGACGTTTCACTTTGAGTCCAATTAGGTCATTTGATGGTTTGTGTTCCTGCTAAGAAGTTGAGAATTCGAAAGGAGAAAGAAAGAAGTAACTGAGGGCGAGTTTAATCGAACTGAAAAATAAGTATGAAAGAGTTTGATAGAACTGAAAATAAAAGATTTTCTGACAACAGATAAGAAAAGTAATTAAATCTATGAGTCTCTAACGAAACATCGAATAGCAAGCATTATTGAAAGATTTATAAATTATAATTAGTAAGATTTTGATTTCAATAGAATATTCGTAATCATTAAAAAAGTGTGTGATTTGAGGTTCTCTAGCATACTTAATGTGGTTATTAAATACACCCTAAGTTTCTAACGCAAACATGAGAGTCATGATACTAGGGGTGTGCATTGGTCCCTATCCAACTCGGAAATTGGATCAAAACATATCGAACCAGCTGGTTCTAGGTGGTTTCTATGCAAATTTAATTGATTCTTAGCTCCTTAGAAACTGGACCAACTAGATCAAATCGGTGGTACTAGCTAAAGTATATCATTTTTTGAGATACAGATACTAGAAGTCTTAAAATGTGTTAAGAGAGGGCAATTATATACTAAAATTTTCAAAAAACACAATTAAGTCCTAGAAGTTGTCAAATTAATTCAATCAAGTCATTTTTTTAACTCAGTCCAAATTAGCTAATAGAAATGCTAATGTGATTCTTTTTTCTCTCCTATATGGTGCTAATGTTGATTAAAACAATGATGTATTGGTTTAAATCCAATTTTTTTAAGTACAAATTTTATTTAAATTATATTAAAAATAAGCTAACTTAAAAAACACAAAAAAATGATAAAAGAGAGAGAGAGAGAGAAAGTAAAACTAGGCAATGGCTTGTAGCACTCGTCACTGTTGGTGCCACCACCCCACCATTGTCAAGAAGGGTCGGCGATGGTGGGGCAATGAACAGTAGGCCAAGCCCTAGCAAGTGGTTGGCGACTCTCACCAACTATAGGTAAGGGCTTACACACCCTCACAAGTAGCAACCATCGACTAAATCTGGGCAATGGCTAGTGACCCTTGTTCAATTTGGGGGAAGGCCATGATTCTCCCTACAATTGATGAGGGTTGACAACCATTGGTCTAGGGTTGGTGACCCGGCCAACCGTTTTCAACAATGATGGGCATAGTGTCGGTGAGGACCAGGGCCTTGCCTAGTTTCCTTCATTCCTCTTTTTTTAGTAAATATTTTAATCTAATTTAAATAATATTTAGGTATAAAATTCAAATTTGGATCAAAATGACGTTCATTTAGCCTTATTTATAATGTTTTAGTTATGCCAATGTCATGTAAAAAGGATAAAATAATAACAAAAAAGAGGCACGTTAGTATCTTTTGTGGGCCAAGTTGAGCAGAATTTATAGAAGAACTTAATTTTATTTTTTTAAAAAGTTTTAAGACTCAATTGCATATTTATGACAAGTTTTAAAACTTCATGTACACTTATTCCTTATTTTATCATCCAACAAGTTCAAAAAGTATAGATTATTAATCTCTTTTCTATGAGTAATTTTCCCGTGATTAGTAATCACATCTTACACTTGAGTAATTTTAAATATATTTAGGAATTTTTAAGAAAGAAAAAAAATTAATGAATAAATAAATAACACCTCTATTCTAAGATAGCCCGGAAACTAAATTGGGATTGGTTTGGTCTCGTTACAATGTAGATCGGAATGAATCCCGATTCCAATCCTATTTATTCCAATCATTGATTTTAGATTTCAGGATGGAAATCGATTACTCTTACAGGATACCACTTTTACATGTCTGCTTCACATGTCATAGTTACTTCTCTAAATAGAGAAAGAATGTAGGAGGACGATATCGAATAGGATTGGAAGGAATGATTAAAGCAGACGTTTGAATTTGATCACTAAGTCAGAGATGCGATCATAGATAGCTAAACGACTCTGGCGGTTAGGCGATTCCGGCTACTATGTCAAGTGCACATCATCCCCTTGCATGGAATCCCGATCGTTCATTTGACTAACAGAGATCAACATATATGCGTGATCGGTTATCAATCCATCATCCACGTCCCTGGGCGCTTACTAATGTTTTCCATTTTCACTTTTTTGGTGTACAAACCATTGTGCAGAAAAAGTACATGAAATTCTTGTCCAGAATTGATTCGATTGCCAGGTTTAGCACCAAAGTTGGGATTGTGATCAACAAGAGAGACGCTACTATTCTGGTTAAGGAAATTATTATAGAGAAATTCGAATTCAAAGTCAAGTAGGATGATTTACATGCGATAGACATGATTAAACGTGTAGGCACAAGCTTGCGTTGTATAATGTGCTTATTAACAAAGTGTAGGTCATTGCAAAGGGCATCCAATGCACGACCGGTATGCATATCTTCTACGAGGGAAACCATTGATTCCTTAGCTAACATAAAATGCAACTAATTATTAGAGGTGTGCAAAAAATTCGAGAACTGCCTGAACCATCCAAAACTGGACAGACTGACCTAGAACCGATGGTTGCTAATTTCAATAAAGTGGAATTGGTGGGAACCGGTACTATTACCAGTTTCTGTTATAGAACTATCTACATGAACCAATAGTATATAATATTTATTTTTTGAAGAATAAAAACCTTGAATCCCTAAGCTTGCTTGTCAGTTGTCTTGTCTCATCTCGATCTCTCTCATCTCAACTCTCTCAAAGCAACTCCCTTGGTCTCTCCATTTCTTAACTCTCAACTCTCATTGATTGACGACTCTGCCTTCTCTCTCGCTCTAGGTCGCCTCTATTTGTTGTAAGTTTGAAACCGTAATTGTTGCCGCAGGGGTTGTGGCCCTATTTGTTGCTATAGGGGTTGTGAACCCTTACTGTAGGCGATGGCCACAACCTTTTGCTAAAGTTTTGGTCCAAATTTGATTTTTCAATCTAGTTTTTATAGTTAATTAATATTTATATTAAAAATCAAATTTGGGGGCAAACTGATATTGTTTTGGGATAAAGATTACTGAGTATTCTGACAAGTCATGTAGATAGGTTTTATTAATAGAATAACGCCATATCAGATTTCCTACAAACCTCACCATAGTTAGTACTCAAGTGTCATTTTAAAAAAAAAAAAGTGGCACTTAAGTATACATTTTGAAAGTTTTGGCACTTATGTGTCTATCCATGTTAAGTTGACACTTGAGGTATTCTTCCCCCTCATTCGAATTCCCAAGTGGGTCCATGAAATAGTGGGCGGTTCCCAAATCCAATTTTTTGAAAGCAGTCCTCAATGGGTGTTTCCATTTAGGGTGGGAATTGCCTACTCAAGAACCGATCACCCTACTAATAATGATGAAAAACTCTCTATCTTTCAATTCTAATGTTAAAACATGTTAATAATTTGTCAATGTAGTCCTTTTGAACTAAAATTGACTCTCCATCCATGCATTGACATTGAAACAACCTCTTATTAGCTATCAATGACATTTCATTTGCAACTGTGGGCTTAGATTAGACATCATTGGATTCGAGGTTGTTATTGGAAAGACAAATATATTCAAAGAAAGGCAGCTGTGATCTGCTTTTATTTAGACCTATTTAGGCCGTTTACTTAGGAAGTTTTGTGTGCATATCTTTTTATTTATTTATTGTGTTGTCATTGTATTTTTGGTAGTTTAGCCTAATTAGGAGACTATTTGATAGTTGTATCTTCTTGTATATATGTTGCGTTTCTGTGGCAATGAACGACAGAATTCTCATTCCAAAACTCCTCAGTTCTTTTACATGGTATCAGAGCCATGGCTGATGGGAAAAAAAAAATAAGGTGAGGAGAGTTTTAGAATGGACAAGAAAACCTCTAGCCCTTACACATTGAATTCGAATGACAACCCAGGTAACATGATTACTCAAGTTCAGTTAAAGGGCGAGAATTATGAAGAATGGGCGCGAGCTATGCGGACTGCATTATGAGCCAAGAAGAAATATGGTTTTATTGATGGATCTGTCAAGCAACCATCAAATGATTTGCTGGAACTTGAAGATTGGTGGACGGTTAATTCCATGTTGATTTCTTGGGTGTTTAATACCATTGAACCGACACTTCACTCGACTATCTCTCACATGGAGAACTTGAAAGATCCGTGGGAGGATATCAAACAAAAATTCTCAATTGGGAATGGTCCGCGGATGCAGCAACTGAGATCAGATTTGGCCAATTGTAGGCAGGATGGTCAACCCATCATGTCCTATTTCGGTAAACTCAAAATCTTGTGGGATGACATAAATAACTATGATTAGATACCAGTGTGTATTTGTATAGGTTGCAGATGCAATTTTACCATTGAATTGGAAAGAAAGCATGAAGAATAGAGAGTTCATCAGTTTTTCATGGGCTTAGATGAAGAATGATATGGAATGGTGCACGCTAATATTTTGAGCACTGAACCTTTGCCTAATCTAAATTGTGTCTATGCTATGATTGTTCAGTAAGAGCGAGTGCGAACTATGACACGAACCGAGGATGAAAGAAGCAATCCCATGAGTTTTGCAATCCGGGCAGGTGGTCAAAATTCAAGGGGGGATAAAAATAAAATCTCGTTTTGTTCTAATTGCAACCGAGAGGGACATGATGCAATTAGAATGGTGGGGGTAATAGACCGCGTGGAACCTCTACTGGACAAGGTAGTGGTCAAAAGGATAATAATAGAGGTGGACGTAACAAGGAAGGAGGTGCTCGTGCCAACGTCTCACAAGCAACTGAAGTTGATGGTTGGCGAAGAGTTGTGACGGATTCGGATCGAAAGGGTCTTAGTGGATTGAATGATGAGCAGTGGGCAACTTTATTAGAATGTTAAGTTATCATCAGAATTGTGCCCATGAGAGGCTAACAGGTAAACAGAGTATTTTTCCTTGGATTATTGACACAGGAGCTTCCCACCATATGACATGAACGTTGGCATTTTTGAGAGAATTGCGTGACATTGTGCCATGCTCAGTCGAGTTACCTGATGGAGAAAAGACCATGGCAATGAAAGTAGGAACTGTGTTGCTTGGAGGAGACTTGAAATTGCGACGAGTTCTTTTTGTACCCAATTTGAAATGCAATCTAATTTCCACATCACGACTTCTTAATGATTCAAATTTGGTTATTCAACTCACTAACAAAATATGTGCTATACATGACCTAAATTCGAGGAACTTGATTGGAGTGGGTGAGCAACGCGCAAGGCTTTACTTTCTCAAGGGAGTGACTTTAGTACATGCTTGCACAATGGCTAATATGAAATCCTTTGAGCTTTGGCATAAAAGAATGGGTCATCCCTCTTTTAAGGTGGTGGAGTTAATTCCAAAAGCTGGCAATATGGTTAGGAAAACCAATAAAACTTGTGAGGTTTGTTTTAGAGCAAAACAAACGAGATCTTCTTTTCTAGTGACAATAAAGCTAAAAATTGTTTTGAATTGATACACTATGATTTGTGGGGACCTTATAGAGTTCCAGCTTCATGTGGAGCAATTTATTTCTTGACAATTGTTGATGATTACTCTCATGCTGTGTGGATATATTTGCTGAATGGAAAAAATGAAGTGGCTTGTGTTCTTAGGAAGTTTATTGCAATGGTTAGATGCCAATTCGAGAAAAATGTGAAAATCGTTAGAAGTGATAACGGAAGCGAATTTTTGTGTTTGAAAAAATATTTTGATGAACATGGGAAATTGCATCAGACTTCTTGTGTTGGAACACCTCAACAAAATGGCAGAGTGGAAAGAAAGCATCACCATATCCTTAATGTTGCAAGAGTTTTGCGTTTCCAAGCAAATTGACCCATAGATTTTTTGGGAGAATGTGTACTCACAGCTGGGTATTTGATTAACAGGACTCCATCTATATTATTGAATGGTAAAACCCCATATGAGATTATTTTTGGCCAACCTCCTTCTTACAAACATATTCGGATTTTTGGTTATTTGTGCTATGCGCATAATCAGAATCGGGATAAAGATAAATTTGCTCGTAGAAGTCATCGGTGTGTTTTTGTTGGTTTTCCGTTGGGAAAGAAGGGGTGGAGATTATATGATTTAGAAGTTGGTGAATACTTTGTATCAAGAGATGTAGTGTTTGCTGAAACAGAATTTTCATATGCTGACGAGAAAACAGTAAGTGATGAACTCATTAAAAATAGAGTCATGGAGTTGGGTGATGAAGTTGATGACTTAGAAAGTGACTTGAGAGAGGAGAACGTCGAAAGTGTAAATAGAGAAAATGAGGTGAATCATGAAATGGAAAATGGAGGAATTGATCCACACAAACAATGAGGACATGGAAAGAATTGAAGTTGTCGAAGAGCAGCTAGGCAGGGGACAAAGGGTCAAGCAACCATCTGTTCATTTGAAAGATTTTGTGACAAACGCCATTAGAATAAGCCCCTCGACGTGCTCATCTGCCCAATCCGATTCCTCAGGTACACCTTATTCTATAGCATGTTATGTAAGCTATGAAAAATTTTCTACGCAACACCAATGTTTCTTGGCAGCAATTACTACAGGACATGAACCAAACTCTTATGCGGAAGCAATTAAAGAGGAATGGTGGAGAGAGGCCATGAGTAAAGAAATACAAGCTTTAGAAGATAATGGCACATGGATAGTCGAAAATTTGCCACTTGGAAAGAAAACAATTGGGAGCAAGTGGGTGTATTAAATTAAGTACAATTCTGATGGAAGCGTTGAATGATATAAGGTGCGGTTGGTGAAACCAGGAAATAAACAAGTTGAAGGCATAGATTATCATGAGACTTTTGCTCCTACAGCAAAAATGTGCACTGTACGCACCTTTCTTGTTGTTGCGGCTGCAAAGAATTGGGAACTTCATCAGATGGATGTTCAAAATGCTTTCTTACATGGCGATTTAGAGGAAGAGGTTCACATGAAGATGCCGCCTGGATTTGCCTCTCAATCATCAGGGAATGTATGTAGACTTCGAAAATCTCTATATGGTTTGCGGCAAGCACCTAGATATTTGTTTGCGAAATTGGGCTGCATCTTTGAAAGCTTATGGATTTCAGCGGTCGTATTCAAATTACTCCTTATTCACTTTTCAAGTTGGGACTACTCAATTGAATCTGCTTATTTATGTTGATGATCTCATTATCTTCGGTAATGATATTCCCACTGTGCAAAAGTTCAAGAACTATTTAAGTCACTGTTTTCATATGAAAGACTTGGGTAAGCTGAAATTTTTCTTAGTAATTGAAATGGCAAGAAACTCATATGGTATTTTCTTGTGTCAACATAAGTATGTGTTGGATATGATTTCTGAGGTCGGATTGCTGGGTTCCAAGCCGGCCAAAACTCCTCTTGAACAAAATCACAAGCTGGCCCTAACTGAGAGTGATAATGTAGACAAACCTACTCAGTATAGGCGCCTAGTGGGTCAGCTTATTTATCTAACAATAACTCGACCTGAATTGTCTTACTATGTGCATATTCTTGCATAGTTCATGCAGTGGCCAAAAAAAGCTCATTGGGAGGCAGCTGTGAGATTTCTGCATTATTTGAAACGAAATCCAGGTCAGGGTATTATGTTGCATGCCAATTGTGACCTCAAATTGTCTACTTACTGTGATTCTGACTAGGCTAGTTGTCCTTTGAATGGTTACTTTGTTCTTTTTGGAGAATCACCTATCTCATAGAAGACTAAAAAGCAACAGACAGTGTCTCGCTCATCCGTTGAAACTGAATGCAGGTCTATGAGTCCTACAGTTTGTGAACTTAAGTGGTTGAAAGTATTATTGGATTCTCTTGGTGTGGCACATTCTCAACTTATGCACCTGTATTGTGACGGTCGGGCAGCTTTACATATAGCCGCTAATTCTATTTATCATGACCGTACCAAGTATATTAAAGTGGATTGTCATTTTATTCGTAATGAGATGCTTAATGGTAACAGTCAAACAGGTTATGTACGTAGTTCAATGTAGCTAGCTGATTTCTTCATGAAGGCGTTGGGAAATGATCAATTTAACTTTCTTCTTCGCAAGCTGGGCATTCGAGATCTCCATGCTCCAACTTGAGGGGGTATTGGAAAGGCAAATATATTCGAAGAAAGGCAGCTGTGATCTGCTTTATTTAGGCCTTTTATTTAGGCCGTTTACTTAGGAAGTTTTGTATGCATATCTTTTATTTATTTATTGTGTTGTCATTGTATTTTTGGTAGTTTAGCCTAATTAGGAGATTGTTTAATAGCTGTATCTTCTTGTATATATGTTGCGTTTCTGTGGCAATGAACGGCAAAATTCTCATTCCAAAATTCATCAGTTCTTTTACAGTTGTCGCCTCATGATCGTGCATGAGAGAGAGAGAGATCTAAATAATACTTTATAGACTGAAACTTTCCATAGATCAAGACTAGCACGTTGAGAAGAGCCACATTGGAAATCTACCATCACATGAATCCTTACGTGCAGCTATCAAGTCGTTGACACTGATGTCGCTAGAGGCATCGTCGTCTCGATTTTCCCAGCTCCTCGTCTCTTGCGTGCATTCAGTGGACACTATGCCTTAGATACCGAACCGCGGCATCTATCATGCGTGCTGTTGCTGAAGTAATAAGAGGCGTTAGTCATGCGTGCAAATTGAGAAGTAGGAGCCCACGAAGGAAGAAAAAATCAAATATTATGTCTATGCATGCCTGTTCTCGTCTGTGTATTATGCATCATTATCATGAAACAATGTGATTCACGCTGCATACATCGCTCTTTATGACTAAATCCGAACCTTCGACCAAATTGATTCTCATATTCTCTTTATTTATTGCGAAAATCGTCATGCCGCCCAACTGATTGATGGTCCTCTGAGCTATGTCATGAATGACCTGACTATCAAGACCTTATCATACCTTCGATTGTCCTCTAGAGCTCTTTTTTATGTCTTTTTCCTTTTTTCGAGCTACCCCAACATTGTCCATTACCAGCAAGAGTTGGAGGAAAAGCTAATTTCACCGGTTAAAGCTAAACATGATCAAGATAGTACGCCTAAAACACTACCTGGTCCACTGGAGTATTTGATTTACATTTTACTAATTTTTTTGAAGAAATTAAAAAAAGAAAAAGAAAAAGTAGATGTAATTGGTTTGGTCTGGTTCCCCCTTCGAATTGGGAACCAAACCACCTGGACTCCGGTTCTATTATTAGGAACCGAAAACTAGACCAACACTCCCGAGAATCAGATTGAACTAGTTAGTTCAGTCTAGTTTGGGTGGTTCCGGTTCGAGTGATTCGTTTTGCATACTCCTAGTCAAAATATGTTAAATGGGTCTATTTATGTCAAATCATTTTCGACCCTCATTAACTTACTCATTTGACCGGTCTAATGGCGGCTAATTCAATTATGAACCTTTCAATTGTATTATTTTAATTCTAAATCTTTTGATGATCTATTAAATTAATCATTCTGACCAATTTTGGCCAAAAATTGCTAACCTTGGCACCTACTATCCTACATAACATGGTCGGCACTAATGTTTTTGTGAACTTTTTAAAAAAATTTAAACTTTTTATTGATTTTTTGTTCTCCTTTATTATTTTATTTTTTTTATCTTTTTACAAAGCAGGTGAACCTCACCAGCCATTGGGTGAGGGTCAAGACCCCCGCCAAGGCCGTGAAGCTATCATCAAGTATGACCGAGATAGTTGTGTCCCTTGCCTGTCCTCACTAGCCTAGGCTTAGGCTCACGATGCTTGCACCAGCCTTATGGAATATAATAAATTGATAATAAAGTAATAAAAAATTTCAGATGCTTTCTAAAATTATAAAAATTGACCACATTAGTGCCGATCATACCACGTATGATGTTTAGCATCAATGTTAGCAATTTTTGGTATTTATGCAAAGTAACGAAGGAATGGAAATAATAGGCCCTTATGCCCATTTTAACTTTTCTGATGGAGTTTGACCACTTTAGTACCCAAACCGTTTTTTGGCTATAGAGGCAACCTCCTCATGTGACCTCTCTTCTACTGTACTTTTTTACATTCAAGTTTACCAACATCTTTAAATTACTTTATCTTATTATTAGTTAAAGGTATATATACTTTTAAATATTTCGTAATTAACTTAGAGAAATATTAGCATCCCTTATAAATTTGACTTTTTATTTCAGCGCAATACTAAAATTGAACTTAGTTTTATATATTATCTAAGAATATAAAAATTTATACAACAAATTTAAAAGATTGTACTCACTAAATTTGAACATTTAATAATACTCTCTATTCTTTTGTTGTCACTTAATAATTTGAGTTGATTTGATATATTGCGACAATTGTCATTATATCCAATCAATCGATTGTCCTACAAGCTACTTCAAGATATCAACTCTCTAGAAAGACCATATCATACCGTCGGTTGTCCTTAGAGCTCTTCTTTATATATTTTTCTCTCTTTTAGACTATCCCAATGCTATATATTACTCAGCAAGAGTTGGAGGGACGACAAACTTCACCAGTTAGAGCTAAACATGACCCAGAATGTATTATAAAAGAAACCATACATGATCATAGATTGTACCTAGGTCCTAGTACATGTCCTTACCATCCAAAAGTTAAGACTAATCAATTCGTTCACCAAGTTGGCTCTAGATGTTATGTTTCGCCTCGCTTGACACATTTTCCCACACTTTTTGCTGGTCCACTACGGTACTATCAATGACATTTTGTTTGTAATTGTGGGCATAGATTAGAGCTGACATTCTGGATTTGAGGTCATCGCCTCTTGTTCACGTCCGCAAGAGAGATGTAAATAATGCTTTATAGACCCAAACATTCTATATATCAAGTTAGAGTGGTCGTTGAGAGGAGCTACTTTGGAAATCTATCATCACATGAAACGTCTCGTTCAATCATCAAGTCGTTGACAATGTTGTCTATAGAGGCTTTGCCGTCTCGACTTTCGCAGGTACCGAACCGCCGCATCAATCATGCGTGCTGTCTCAGGAGTAATAAGAGAGATTAGGCATGCGTGCAAATTGTAAAGTAGGAGCCCACGAAGGAAGCAAAATTAAATATTATCGTCTATGCATACCCATTCTCATATGTGATGCAAACTGTGTATTATGCTTCAATATCAAGAAACAGCGTGATTTGTACTACATTTATCGCTCTTTATAATTTAATCCAAACCTTCGACCAGTCTGATTTTCACATTCTCTTTAAATATTGCGACAATCATCATGTCACTTAATCAATCGATGGTACTAGAAGCTATGTCATAATATGACCTGATTACAAAGACCTAATCATACCTTCGATTGTCCTTTGAGCTCTTTTTTAATATCATTTTCCCTTTCTCGCGTTATCCCAGCACTGTCTATTGCCTAGCAGGAGCTCGAGGGAAAACTAACTTCATCAATTAAAGCTAAACATGATTGAGATAGTATGTCGAAAATAACCAAATGATAGATTGTACCTAAGTCGATATTTGTTCAAAAAATCCTAAACCTATTGTACGGCGGCCAACTCAATCTTAAACTTTTCAATTATGTTGATTTAGCATTAAATATTTTGATTATTTGCCAATTTAGTCATTTGAGCCAATTTTGGCCCAAGAAATTGCTGATATAGACGCTAACTGTATTACGTAATATGATTGGCATTAATATGAATAATTTTTATAATTTTTTTGAATTTTTTGAATTTTTTTTCTTTTCTTTATTTGTTCTTTTTCTCTCTTTTTCCCCCCACAAAGTGAGTGAACCTACCCCGCTGGCCCTTGTGCAAAGGTCGTGAAGCCCTAACCTAATTTGGGCGAGGGAAGTCAAAGGCCCTCGCCGGTGCTCACTATGGCTGGAAAGGGCTTGGGCTTGGGCTCAGGTTTGGGCTTGCGATGCCTACGCTGGCCTGTGAAAGATAAATATAGAAAAACAAAAAGTAATAAAATGTTTCATAAAATTTAAAAATATTATAAAAAATGTCTACATCAATACCGATGATTCTAGTAGGAAATTAGATGTTTACGTCAACAATGTCTGATAGGTCTTTGTGTGAAGTTGCAAATGAATGGAAATGGTAGGCCTTTATGCCCATTTTAACTTTTCCGGCGGAGTTTGACCATTTTATTACCCAAACCTTTTTTTTGGGCTATCGGAAGTCAGCTCGTCATGTGACCCCTCTTCTACTTTTCTTTTTCGCATTCAAGTTTACCAAAATCCTTAAATTAGTTTCTCTTATGATTAGTTAAAGATAAATATACTTTTAAAGTGTTCGTAACTAAGAGAAATATTAGCATCCCTAATGAATTTGACATTTTATGTCAGCGCAATGCTAAAATTGTACTTTGCTTTATATATATCTAAGAATATAGAACTTCATGCAACATTCATGCAACAACTTCAAAAGATTGTACTCACTAAATTCGGACATTTAATAATGCTCTATTCTTTTGTTCTCACTTAATAATCTAAGTTGATTTGGTTTCTTCATTAATATGAAAAAAGTCAGATGTGAATAAGTATTTCAATTTTCATGTTTCACTCCCAAATTAGATTCCCTTTGATGTATTATTAAGGATGCGAATGGGACGCAGGGAATTCGTGCCCGGTGGGACACAGCCACCGACTGAAGAGATTTTCCCCACAAAAAAATGCCTTGCGGGCCCAAGATGGAATTATTCGTACATAATTGTTTTGATAAATCAAACACCTATTGTATATTTATATACATGGAATTATTCGTACAATCGTCATTGCATCTGATCGGTCAATTATCTTACAAAATTTTTCATAATTTTACCTCACTAGAAAGACCTTATCATAGCTCGGATTGTCCCTCAGAGCTCTTCTCTATGTCTATTTTCCCTTTTAGACTATACCAACGCTATCTATTACCTAGCAAGAGTTGGAGGGACAACAAACTTCGCCAGTTACGACTAAACATGACCCAAATTGTACGACCAAAGAAACCATACATGATCATAGATTATGCATAGGTCCTAGTACGTGGCCTGGCCATCCAAAAGTTTTGACCATCTCAATTTGGTCCCCAAGTTGGCTCTACATGCTTTGTTCAGCCTCGCATGCCACATGTTCCCACACTTCGTGCTGGTGCGCTCCTATAGTACCTCAATAACCCCAATCTAAATTTATGTGGGGGCCAAACTCGAAAAAAAAAAAAGCACTCGAGCATAACTTCTTCAGTTTACCGTCAATATAAAGTGGGTCACATTTCAATGCCTACCGTGAGTCATCTCTCATTCGACATGAAATTTTTTATGATTACAAGAACGTCGTGATCTAACTTTCATATGATTACCATCGTGCCATAGGATGATCACGGTGGTCCAATCTTGTCTTTCCTCCCTATTTCCGTGAAGTGACAAATGATGGCAATCAGTACGCCTTGATCCCCTTTTCCGCCGACTTTTTCGACCAAGCTTGATCACTTTTGTCCCCCAAAATTTATGTGGGCTATCACAGGCCAGATCCTCATGGGACCCCTCTTCGACTTTTCTTTTCACTCTCCGGCAATTTAAGCTTCTTCTTTTTTTCATTATCGAGTTAACCAAGATCTTTTAAAATTACTTTTTTTTTCTCATGATTAGTCCTTAAATAAGGTACATATGGTTTTAAAGTAATATATTTGAGTTTTTAGGTCAATGCGATATTAAAGGAAAACTTAGTTTTATGCATATTTATGAATATAAAGCTTTATACGAGGAATTCAACATATTGTCATCACTAGCTTTAGACATTTAACGATACTGTCTATTTGTTTGTTTTCACTTAATAGTTTACAGTTGATTTTTTTCCTTCGAGAATATGAACAAATTGAAATATGAAGTTAATATATTCAAATTTTCATTAATGTAATATTGGTGATGGGCATGAGACATAAGGAATCCATGCCTTGTAGATCTTAACCCCTTCTCTCTGTCTCTCTCTATCGGATAAATTTTAACCCACCCCCCCCGCTCGCTCTCTCTCTCTCTCAATAGAGGTATTTGACTGTACTAATTTAATAAGTCACATAACCTTATTATATTTTTTAATATTTTAAGACTAATTGCATTTTTACAATAAATTTTAAAACTTCTTGTCACCTATGAGCTATGTCATGAATGACCTGACTATCAAGACCTTATCATACCTTCGATTGTCCTCTAGAGCTCTTTTTTTTCTTTTTTTCTTTTTTTTTCTTTTTTCTCTTTTTCCATTTTTTCGAGCTACCCCAACATTGTCCATTACCAGCAAGAGTTCGAGGAAAAGCTAACTTCACCGGTTAAAGCTAAACATGATCAAGTTAGTATGCCTAAAACACTACTGGTCCCTTTGGAGTATTTGATTTACATTTTACTAATTTTTTTAAAGAAATTAAAAAAAGAAAAAAGAGAGCAGATGTAATCGGTTTGGTCTGGTTCCCCCTTCAAATTGGGAACCAAACCACTTGGACTCCGGTTATATTATTAGGAACCAAAAACTGGACCGACACTCCCGAGAATCAAATCGAACCAATTAGTTCAGTCTAGTCTGGGAGGTTCCTAGTTCGAGTGATTCGTTTTGCACACCCCTAGTCAAAATAAGTTAAATGGGTCTATTTAGGTCAAATCATTTTCGACCCTCATTAACTTACTCATTTGACCGGTCTAATGGCGGCTAATTCAATTCTGAACATTTCAATTGTATTACTTAATTCTAAATCTTTTGATGATTTGTTAAATTAATCATTCTGGCCAATTTTAGTAAAAAATTGCTAACCTTGGCGCCTGCCATCCTACATAATATGGTCGGCGCTAATGTTTTTGTAAACTTTTTCAAAACTTTTTAACTTTTTATTGATTTTTTGTTTTCCTTTATTTTTATCTTTTTTATTTTTTTAACAAAGCAGGCGAACCTCACCAGCATTGGGTGAGGGCCAAGACCCCCACCAAGGCCGTGAAGCCATCACCAAGTATGGCCGAGATAGTTGTCCCTTGGCTGTCCTCACTAGCGTAGGCTTAGGCTCACGATGCTCGGCCAACCTTATGGAATATAGAAGAAAAAAAGAAATAAATAAAATTAAATTAATGGATAATAAAGTGATAAAAAATTTCAGATATTTTTTGTAAAATTATAAAAATTGCCCACATTAGTGCCGGTCATACCACGTAGGATGTTTAGCATCATTGTTAGTAATTTTTGGTATTTATGCAAAGTAATGAAGGAATGGAAATAATAGGCCTTTATTGCCCATTTTAACTTTTCTGATGGAATTTGACCACTTTAGTACCCAAACCCTTTTTTGGCCATCAGAGGCAACCTCCTCATGTGGCCTCTCTTCTACTGTACTTTTTTACATTCAAGTTTACCAACATCTTTAAATTACTTTATCTTATTATTAGTTAAAGGTGTATATACTTTTAAATTTTTCGTAATTAACTTAGAGAAATATTAGCATCCCTAATAAATGTGACTTTTTATTTCAGCGCAATACTAAAATTGAACTTAGTTTTATATATTATCTAAGAATATAAAAATTTATACAACAAATTTAAAAGATTGTACTCACTAAATTTGGACATTTAATAATACTCTCTATTCTTTTGTTCTCACTTAATAATTCGAGTTGATTTGATATATTGCGACAATTGTCATTATATCCAATCAATCGATTGTCCTACAAGCTATTTCAAGATATTAACCCTCTAGAAAGACCATATCATACCGTCGGTTGGAGCTCTTCTTTATATCTTTTTCTCTCTTTTAGACTATCCCAATGCTATCTATTGATCAGCAAGAGTTGGAGGGACGACAAACTTCACCAGTTAGAGCTAAACATGACCCAGAATGTATAACCAAAGAAACCAGACATGATCATAGATTGTACCTAGGTCCTAGTACATGTCCTTACCATCCAAAAGTTAAGACTAATCAATTCGTTCACCAAGTTAGCTTTAGATGTTATGTTTCGCCTCGCTCGACACATTTTCCCACACTTTTTGCTGGTCCACTACGGTACTATCAATGACATTTTGTTTGTAATTGTGGGCTTAGATTAGAGGTGACATCCTTGGATTTGAGGTCATCGCCTCTTATTCGCGTGCGCAAGAGAGATGTAAATAATGCTTTATAGACCCAAACATTCTATATATCAAGTTAACAGTGGTCGTTGAGAGGAGCTACTTTGGAAATCTATCATCACATGAAACGTCTCGTTCAATCATCAAGTCGTTGACAATGTTGTCCATAGAGGCTTTGCCGTCTCGACTTTCGCAGGTACCGAACCGCCGCATCAATCATGCGTGCTGTCGCAAGAGTAATAAGAGAGATTAGGCATGCGTGCAAATTGAAAAGTAGGAGCCCACGAAGGAAGCAAAATTAAATATTATCGTCTATGCAATACCCATTCTCATTTGTGATGCAAACTGTGTATTATGCTTCAATATCAAGAAACAGCGTGATTTGTACTACATATATATGGCTCTTTATAATTTAATCCAAACCTTCGACCAGACTGATTTTCACATTCTCTTTAAATATTGCGACAATCATCATGTCACTTAATCAATCGATGGTACTAGAAGCTATGTCATAATACGACTTGATTACAAAGACCTAATCATACCTTCGATTGTCCTTTGAGCTCTTTTTTATATCATTTTCCCTTCTTTTTTTGCGTTATCCCAGCACTGTCTATTGTCTAGCAAGAGCTCGAGGGAAAACTAACATCATCAATTAAAGCTAAACATGATAGAGATAGTATGTTGAAAATAACCAAATGATAGATTGTACCTAAGTCGATATTTGTTCAAAAAATCCTAAACCTATTGTACGGTGGCCAACTCAATCTTAAACTTTTCAATTGTGTCGGTTTAGTGTTATATATTTTGATTATTTGCCAATTTAGTCCTTTGAGCCAATTTTGGCTAAAGAAATTGTTGATATAGATGCCGACTGTATTATGTGATATGATTGGCGTTGACATGAACAATTTTTATAATTTTTTTGAATTTTTTTGAATTTTTTCTTTTTTCTTTTCTTTTTTTTTTTCGTTCTTTTTCTTCTTCTTTTTTTCCACAAAGTCAATGAACCTACCCCGCTGGCCCTTGTGCAAAGGTCGTGAAGCCCTGACCAAATTTGGGTGAGGGAGTCAAAGGCCCTCGCCAGTGCTCACTATGGCTGGAAAGGGCTTGGGCTTGGGCTCAGGTTTGGACTCGCGATGCCTATGCTGGCATGTGGAAAATAAATATAAAAAAACAAAAAGTAATAAAATGTTTCATAAAATTTAAAAATATTATAAAAAAATTTCTACATCAATACCGATAATTCTACGTAGGACATTCAATGTTTACGTCAACAATTTCTGATAGGTCTTTGTGTGAAGTTGCGAATGAATGAAAATGGTAGGCCTTTATGCCCATTTTAACTTTTCTGGTGGAGTTTGACCATTTTATTACCCAAACCTTTTTTTTGGGCTATCGGTAGTCAGCTCGTCATGTGACCCATCTTCTACTTTTCTTTTTCGCATTCAAGTTTACCAAAATCGTTAAATTAGTTTCTCTTATGATTAGTTAAAGATAAATATAATTTTAAAGTGTTCGTAACTAAGAGAAATATTAGCATCCCTAATGAATTTGACATTTTATGTCAGCGCAATGCTAAAATTGTACTTTGCTTTATATATATTATCTAAGAATATAGAACTTCATAAAAACATCTTCAAAAGATTGTACTCACTAAATTTGGACATTTAATAATGCTCTCTATTCTTTTGTTCTCACTTAATAATTTAAGTTGATTTGGTTTCTTCATTAATATGAAAAAAGTCAGATGTGAATAAATATCTAAATTTTCATTTTTCACTCCCAAACTAGTGTCCCTTTAATGTATTATTAAGGATGCGAATGGGATGCAGGGAATTCGTGCCCGGTGGGACACAGCCACCGACTGAAGAGATTTTTCCCACAAAAAAGTGCCTTGCGGGCCCAAGATGGAATTATTCGTACATAATTGTTAGATAAATCAAACACCTATCGTGTATATATATACATGGAATTATTCGTACTATCGTCATTACATTTGATCGGTCAATTATCTTACAAAAGTTTTCATAATATTACCTCACTAGAAAGATCTTATCATAGCTCGGATTGTCCCTTAGAGCTCTTCTCTATGTCTATTTTCCCTTTTAGACTATACCAACGCTATCTATTACCTAGCAAGAGTTGGAGGGACGACAAACTTCGCCAGTTACGACTAAACATGACCCAAATTGTACGGCCAAAGAAACCATACATGATCATAGATTATAAATAGATCCTAGTACATGGCCTTGCCATCCAAAAGTTTTGACCATAATCAATTTGGTCCCCAAGTTGGCTCTACATGCTTTGTTCAGCCTCGCATGCCACATTTTCCCACACTTCGTGCTGGTGCGCTGCTATAGTACCTTCAATAACCCCAATCTAAACGTACGTGGGGACCAAACTCGAAGAAAAAGCACTCAAGCATACGTTCTTTAGTTTACTGTCAATTTAAAGCGGGTCACATTTCAATGCCTACCATGAGTCATCTCTCATCCGACATGAAATTTTTTATGATTACAAGAACATCGTGATCTAACACTTTCATATGATTAACGTCACGCCACAGGATGATCACGGTGGTCCAATCTCGTCCTTCCTCCCTATTTCCGTGAAGTGACAAATGATGGCAATCAGTACGCCTCGATTCCCTTTTCCTCCAACTTTTTCAACAATCTTGATCACTTTTGTCCCCAGAATTTATGTGGGCTATCACAGGCTAGATCCTCATGGGACCCCTCTTCGACTTTTCTTTTCACTCTCCGGCACTTTTAAGCTTCTTCTTTTTTTTTCATTATCGAGTTAACCAAGATCTTTTAAAATTACTCCTTTTTTTTTTTCTCATGATTAGTCCTTAAATAAGGTACATATGGTTTTAAAGTAATATATTTGAGTTTTTAGGTCAACACGATATTAAAGGAAAACTTAGTTTTATGCATATTTATGAATATAAAGCTTTATACGAGGAATTCAACGTATTGTCATTATTAGCTTTGGACATTTAACAATACTGTATATTTTTTTGTTTTCACTTTATAGTTTACAGTTGATTTTATTCCTTCGAGAATATGAACAAATTGAAATATGAAGTTAATATATTCACTCCCAAATTGGTCATCCTCAATGTAATATTGGTGATGGGCATGAGACATAAGGAATCCATGCCTTGTAAATCTTAACCCCTTCTCTCTCTCTCTCTCTCTCTCTTAATAGAGGTATTTGACTGTACTATTTAATAAGTCATATAACCTTATTATATTTTTTAATATTTTAAGACTAATTACATTTTTACAATAAATTTTAAAACTTCTTGTCACCTATCCTAATAGCTGGAGTTCCAATGTTAACGTTGTCATCACGTCAAACTACACCTCTTGTGAGTTTATTTCACTTTCACATATGTAATTCAGAACACTCTCTCATGTTCAATGCACAAATCAATGCATTCCTGCTTCCTTCACCATATCAAGAGCTGCTTTTTGTCTAGACATTTTTGCTCCGGCGATCAATCCCCGCCTTCATTCGAGCAGGTTTTTAAAGGAACCATCTTCTGAGATGTTTATATTTGTTATTTTAAGTTACTAAATGCTTTGGAAAAATTATTAGTTACTACATACTCAACTTGTTTAACATAAAGAAACTACAACAATGGCGACAAAGTTAATAAACCACAGCAATGTTTTGAGTGATACTTAAAATTCACTATTTTCTTTATGAGAAGTAAGTAATCACTCGTTAAGTTTAGTGGTTTATAATTTATTTTTCCTCCCGCAGGCTGATTTTATTTCCTTAATTATGCCTACATATGATATGTTTTCCTTTAAAGTGTAGTTTGTTTGTCTCCCATAGGCATACGAAAATAGAAAATTTTGGAGAAATAAAACAAAAATTCGTTAATAAAACTTATAAATGCTATAAAATTGGAAAAATGATTAGTCAAATTGGAATCACTTCTCCATTGCAGCAAGCAAGGTCCAATTTTTTTATTTTTTTTAGCAAGGTCCAATTTAAAAGACCAGAAATTGATTGGTCCTTCGATCGTGCGCTTGATGACGTACAAAGCTATGATCTTCTTTGTTTAATGTAGAGAATAGCGCGCTTAAAAATCTTATGTGGTAGATCTTAAGTAGTAGAGCACATCTAAGATCATAGGTGGTTCAAGTCAACTCAACTGATTTTTCATGTAAATTAATGGTTTGTACTAACATCTAAGCTCGAGTTATGTTCCCACTTAATTATAAAAAGAAAAAGAAAAAAAAAACAACTATTCAAATAGGTTGGTCAGTTATTCGAGTCCAATCGCACATCGCCACCGGTAAAGACAACGACGCCGTTCTTCATGTCCTCTTTGGAAAGGGAGACGCTGGTGGTCCGTGCAATGGCGAAACGTTCCGGAGTCGACACCAACCACGTAACCGCAAAACAAACAAGCCGTGCTTCATGTGATGACATTGTCACTGTCCAAAATCCGTAAGCGGACAATTACAGCTCACTAAGGATGGTAATCGCTTTTCCTCTTGTGCCCTTGCAATGTGAAAGTTGCCCCGCCATTTCCTTTGGGAATCGACAGAGGAAATGGCGTCTAGCGTAAAGGGAATAATCGCCACAAAACTTGGAGGAGAGTACCATCAATGATGATGGCAAAGCTAAAGTAAGTTGGTTTAGCAGTCAGTCGCATGTTTCAATTCAATGTCGACAACACTAGGCAATCTTTTTTTTTCAAAATGAAGAAGACAACTCCATAATCTTTATCCAAATGAATTTATGTTGCGATGATCAAATTCTAAATCGCACGTTCATTTGATCTTTTAAAACAATTAGTAATGGGTTTATAAACTTTTACAAGATACTATTCAAAAAACACGTGCGTTGCACGTGATCTCACATCCTTATTTATTTCTTTTTTCATTGTTATTTGAAAAAGAGGAGAATAGTATGATTAAAGCAATAGAATGATGAGGATGAAATCAGTTGCATGGTACTTCAAATTATGTGTCATTACTTTTTATGTTATTCGATCACTTCTTCTGTTGTTATCCTTCCCAATGTGCTCTCTTGGGTTAGTTAACCTTAGTATTTAAGACGCAACACTATCTCTTACATTGGGGGATCTGCTAATTGATTCCCTTTTTGTTCTGATCCAAATAATGAAAAAAAAAATATTGACTCCAATTTTAAACAAAACAAATCATTGTCGTAATTAATTGTAGAGAAGGAAGACATCTAATACCAATCTTTGTAATTGGATTAATTCTTTGTCTGGGAATCGAATAACTTTTTAAGCTATCTTAAACTATAATGACCTGATTTGACAGGGGCGAAAAGTGGTCGCTGAGACCAAAAGGTTCGGACAAAGAGCAGCTCCTTGCAAGCTTTTAGGATGGTAAAGAGGATAAAAATGAACCGAATTGCACACTAAAGAGAGAGAGAGTGTGCATGTATATATACATGTGTGAATATTGACATTAACTTTCAAAGGAGCCTTTTGATATAACAGCAAGTTTTGTAACTCAAAAGTCAAGCATGCTCAAACTAGAGCATTCAAAGATGGGTGACATCCTAAAAAAAAGGGTTTGCCCATATGTCAAAAGACAAAATCATAAGGCCCAAAATAGGACATCAAGGTAGACAATATCTCCAGTGAGTAAATCTAAGGACGTTACACAAATAATATTTCATGCATTTATCTAGTTTCATCATCAACCATGAGTTTGAACATGTATCCATTGATCTATCTTTTAGAATATAAAATATATTGTTTGTCATTTTTTTTAAAGGAAAATAAAGGATATCACAAGTAGAATTGCAAAATGTGACAAGTTACAAAGAGTTGCGAACATCTCATCTTACTTTTGCCAAATAATACACATTTTGTTTGGAATATTCCGCCATTCCCCCTTATGGATGACCATTTTCTCACATTTGTTTCACACTTTCAATGGCGAATGTTATGATTACGTTTGGTCGCTTAAATTTTTAGTTAGGATAAGCTGAATAGAATAGGATATGAAATTTAGAGTTTTGTTGTATCTGAATCATTGTTTAATGAATTGTGGTGACAAAGCATTATATTTTTCTATCCTCTACTAAAATGAGCATGGGTTCTTGGTAGAACCAAAAATCAGACCAAACCAACCTTAGAAACCAATCTGATTTGAAGTTCCTGCGATTCCAGGTTCAGTTCCTGATTCCTAAAAGAGTGGAACCGATACTATATGGTTTGGATCTTGGTTACTGGTTAAGAACTAAACTAGGAAGGAACCAAAGAATCGAACCTAGAATTAATGAATTGGATTTGATGTCACGCGATTGGTTTTGCCAAGAAAGTGAAACTCTCAAGCAAAAGTGAGACTAAAATTCTCCATAGATAGACCATCAAATATGATGGATAATGTTTCCGTTATGGGTTATTTTTGCAGGATCGATTTTTAGAGTAAAAATGGTGCTTCTCAAAGAAATCGTGTTTGCTCGTTCTTTGACAGGCTCTGGAGTTAAGCATCCACCACGTGTTGACATCTCGGACAAGAGCGCAAGCGCAAGTAAAAGAAAGTTTCTTGCAGAGTCTATCTACGAAGGAATTAAGAAAATTCGAGTCTGCCATTTGAAGTTCTGTGTTGGTGATTTTGTGTGCTTTCCAAGTGATGCACTAATCAGCTTTAGTTTGTTGTTATTGACAAATAGGGATTTTTGTTTGTTGCGCTCACTTGAATTTTACTTAAGTAAAAATGAGCAAAAAATGGAAGAAAAAAAAATGAAAGAAGAACAAAAATAAGGAATTGGCCAGTTTTCGAGTAGATCCTAAAACCTATTGACATGATAGATTTCAAATTTCAAGATATCTCGATAAATTAAGTAGTATCAACATGGACACAGACACACGACACGTGACACAACACATCATTTCTCAAAAAAAAAAAAAATTGACACGTTGAGATACGTTGTATATTAAATAAATATTTTTATATATACTATTTAAATTCATAAATAAATAAATAATAAAAAAGAGCCTATAATGAATCTACACTAATAACATTAATAAATTTATTTATAAAAAATTAGAAAGACATTTTCTGACTTTAACAAAAGTTATTGATAAAACAAATGACTAACGAGAGATTAGAATCAAAATAAATTTATAATTTTTTATGATGATCAAAATTTATCATTATTTAACATCCAATGTTTTTATTTTTCAAAATAAAATTTTAACCCATCTATTTATTTATTTTTAAGCCTTACCTATTCATTAATAAATTTATTTAGCATTAAGTATTTTTTTCAGTGGGGCTAAATGGGACTCACCCATTTATTTCATCCTCAGCTTTCTTCCCCCACCCCACCCCACCGCCTGGTGCTGTCACTTCTTAAAATCGTAATCACTTTGCACGATTCTCCATCCTCCTCTCCCTCTAAAAAAAAAAAAAAGAAAATCACAAATTCTTTTCACCCCTCCTCCCCTTACTCTTCTTCCTAAAACTAAAAAATAAACCTCAATAAAGTAACAGTTTGGACCTGAGCAGATCCTTAAACTGCTCATGTTAATCGGAGTAAATCCCAACAGTAAAATGGGGTAATGATAACCGCGGGGTTCGGATCACTCTTAAATTCGGGTCCCCCGACCTTGATTTCCATGAAACCCTTCTCCTAACATACTAGGCTGGGTTCAGGAAAATGATAGGCAGCAGTTGGTCTGGTCTGGTCCACCCCACCCCACCCCCACCCCACCGCCTGGTTCTGTCACTTCCTAAAATTGTAATCACTTTGCACAAGTCTCCATCCTCCTCTCCCTCTAAAAAAGAAAATAAAAAGAAAATCACAAATTCTTTTCACCCCTCCTCCCCTTACGCTTCTTCCTAAAACTAAAAAATAAACCTCAATAAAGTAACAGCCCAAAAACCCTAGCAATCACCTCCTCCTCTCCCTTGCTTGGTCTCTACCTCTTGATCTTTGCTCCCTCTCGGTCCCCTCATCATAATCGCTTGCCACCTTACCTCCGGCCCTCTCTCCTTTGTTGTCATAGCCGTGAAGCCCTTCTCCTAACATACTGGGTTCGGGAAAATGATAGGCAGGGCCGTGCAGTCAGTCCACCCCACCCCACCCCCACCCCACCGCCTGGTTCTGTCACTTCCTAAAATTGTAATCACTTTGCACAAGTCTCCATCCTCCTCTCCCTCTAAAAAGAAAATAAAAAGAAAATCACAAATTCTTTTCACCCCTCCTCCCCTTACGCTTCTTCCTAAAACTAAAAATAAACCTCAATAAAGTAACAGCCCAAAAACCCTAGCAATCACCTCCTCCTCTCCCTTGCTTGGTCTCTACCTCTTGATCTTTGCTCCCTCTCGGTCCCCTCATCATAATCGCTTGCCACCTTACCTCCGGCCCTCTCTCCTTTGTTGTCATAGCCGTGAAGCCCTTCTCCTAACATACTAGGCTGGGTTCAGGAAAATGATAGGCAGCCGGTCTGGTCCAGTCCATCCCACCCCACCCCACCCCACCGCCTAGTGCTGTCACTTCCTAAAATTGTAATCACTTTGCACAAGTCTCCATCCTCCTCTCCCTCTAAAAAAGAAAATAAAAAGAAAATCACAAATTCTTTTCACCCCTCCTCCCCTCACGCTTCTTCCTAAAACTAAAAAATAAACCTCAATAAAGTAACAGCCCAAAAACCCTAGCAATCACCTCCTCCTCTCCCTTGCTTGGTCTCTACCTCTTGATCTTTGCTCCCTCTTGGTCCCCTCATCATAATCGCTTGCCACCTTACCTCCGGCCCTCTCTCCTTTGTTGTCATAGCCTTGCGTCCAACCCTCCATCGCAGCATCACAGTTCTCCATCTTGACATCACAATCGGCAGTTGCAGCCCTCTTGATCATCTCGGTCTCTACTCTTCCTCTGGCCCTTCCTCACTGTCGCTCCCGGCCTCGCCTCCACTCCCTCACCCTTGTCTCTGGCCTCCATCACCATCTTCCCTTCGCACCTACAAACCCGCCCCAGAAACCTCCGGACATGCGTATTGGAGCATGTCGGAAAGAGTTGACCACGTTTGTCCGCGTGTCCACGTGTGTACGACACGTGTCAGGGTGTTCGACACGAAATGGAGGCCCTCTAAACGTGTCTATGATTCATAGCCGATCGATTCAAGATTCCAAATCCCAATAGGTTAAGTTCTAGGTTTCAATTGAAACTTGGATTAACCCCAAAATTGCTCACCCCTATTATCTTCCTTGTCTATTGTTCGGTAGAAATTGCATATTAATATAAATGATAAATATGCCCTAATGTACTGTCCGTGAGAAAATACCTTGTTTGTCATCATTGACTCCCAAATCCAATATTCGTCCCAAAAAAAAAAGGAAAAAGAAAGAAACTCCCAAATCCGACTTAGAATATTCGCATATTAATTCTTTAAGAGAATAGTGCATATCCTGGACATATAGAAGGACAATTATTGTTCGTAGAGACAGCTAATTTCCATAAATATTACACAAAAAATGTAAAGGACGTGCCTTAAATTCATAGATTAACTATTGTATGACGTCTTTAATGTGCGCATGCTCATTATTGGCGAGAGATCTCGGTTTCGTGGAAACTTAAAAGGAGCCTTCGCTTTTTCTCTTTTGCCAGGCAACGTCCTCCAGTGAAAATTGAAGTCAATATAATGTAAGTCCTATCAATACAATCTAGGATAAGATGTTTTTGTCATTATGTAGAACACGTGCTTTTTAGCACTGAAACCCTAATTTGTAGTTTTGTGAAACGTACGGTCAAAGTCGAACTGGAAGAGTCCATGTTCAATGTATCTTCATTGTAAAAGCATATACATACACAAACCAGCATTGCTGCCATATCTGTTTAGGAGTTGATCCTACGGTTCCTTACTTTGCGGAAGGGCAATTATCACACCTAAGTAATAGAAAAAATTTGGGCAAATTAGAGAGGCATGACTAGAGGGACGGTAGTTATGATAAGCGAATTTAAGGAACTCGGAATGCCCGGCAACAGGCAAAGAGTAGCGCTGTATTGACTAGAGTTTGCTAGCGAGATAAAGATGAGGGCAGCCAATGGCAAATTGCCAGATGAAAAGTCGTTTGGAAGGGCAAGCCTTTTGAGATCTTAAGAGAGGGAGAAAGATTATAGGGGTTGAAAGATAGGGTACAACTAATGTTGGGTAGCTACAAAACATAAGGGATAAGAGTGGATATCAAACCCCCACAATAATAGAAGAATAGGTGAACCACTTTGTGTTCACATGATCAAACTCCACAACATTTTGATAAGGTACGGATAACTTAAGTTTGATAAGGTACGGATAACTTAAGATCTTTTTTTTTTTGGTAAAGCGGATAACTTAAGATCTTCTACTTCGTTTCTTCCACACAAAAAATAGATGACTTAGAAAATACTTTTTGAATTGTAATTACTTACAAAGATAAATAAATGAATTTTTTTGTCATTTATAAATATGCTTAAATATAAATCGTTATCGATAACAGAAATATTTTCTACCGATTAATTATCTGAAGCAATGTAAGTGATCAGTTTTAAGAGAATTTTTCAAAATTAATCATTCTTTCGTAAATGAAACGGGGCCTAATCATTACTAATTCCATTTGAATCAATGCACCATGGCATTCACCATTGCGATTGAGCAAATCATTTTGGTCATGACCCAATATGAATGCAAACGCTTCCATTGAGCATAAGAATTCATTGACGACAAATCATATTTAGTATCAACGAATTCCCAAAACAAATCAAATTTTCTTGAGAGGCCATGACATCACGTAGGATGGAACCCGGAAGACTAGGAAAGTCGAATCCGGCTATCCTACCACCACGCAACGAAAGACAGGCAAATCCGTCGCAAAATTCGAAAATTCCCAATCCCAATCGACAGTCAGCAACGGCTACAATCCATCGACTCGAGGCACAAGACATTATCGGACCCCGTCCGAACGCGACCAGGTATATCCTCACAATCGAAGATGCCAGTCTTTTCTCTCCACAAGACTAAACGTATGGCGAAGTGCCTCTCATTGATTAATTCCGATATGGGCAGCGGATAGGGATGGCCCCTGCCACCGCGTTCCCTTCTCCACCCCGGCACGAGGACGGAGGACCGCGGACGCGTGGACGGCCAAGGCCCGGTCCAGGCCGACGTCACGCAATCGAGCGGGGCCGCCCGTAGATCCAACGCAGCCTCACCTCCCTCTCCACGCGTCCTTCCCCACGAATAAACGTATAAATAAATAAACAAAAAAAAATATTATTAATTTATACGAGTAGTGACCTACCTTCTCTCCTACCTTGATTTTTCAAAATTGCCCCCATTTTCTTCCCGTCCTTTTTCCGCTGTCTCGTTGTCCTGGGGCTTTAAATTCGTGCCTCTGGAGTCTGGACTCCCCCCAACCGTCAACGGGAATTTCCACATCTTCGGGCGCGTTTCGTTTTGCGGCTTCCTTTCTTTCTCTGTGTTTTCCCCGTCGCCAACCACCGTTTTTCTTTTCCCATTTCTTCGCGGTTTCCGCTTGGGAAAAAAAGGGTTGAATCTTCAAAGATAAGCATCGCGCGGGGAGAGGTTCAATCTTCGAAGCATCATCATCGGGTTCCGCACGGCTCTTTCGGAGCTCCGGAGCTTCCCCCTCCCCTTCCTCCATTTCATGGAGCGGGGGCCGCAGGGAGGCCGCCGCCACCGCCGTCACCACCACCGCCGCTTCCTGGGACACCCTCGCTACCCCGCCCCGATCGCCTGATGTCGTCGGAGATCCAGGAGCGCCCCGGGGAGGCGTCGTCCTCCGCGTCGGCTTCGGCGGCGGAGGAGGTCGGGCTGCCGGAGGTGAGCCTGATGGGGAGGTACGAGATCGGGCGGCTGCTGGGGCGCGGGGCGTTCGCGAAGGTGTACTACGCGCGGAGCGTGAGCACGGGGCAGGGGGTGGCGATCAAGGCGGTGAGCAAGCAGAAGGTGGTGAAGGGAGGGTTCGTGGCGCAGGTGAAGCGGGAGATCGCCATCATGCGGCGGCTGCGCCACCCGAACATCGTCCGCCTCTTCGAGGTGCTGGCGACGCGGACGAAGATCTACTTCGTCATGGAGTTCGCGAAGGGCGGGGAGCTGTTCGCGAAGGTCGCCAAGGGGCGGTTCAGCGAGGACCTCTGCCGCCGCTACTTCCAGCAGCTCATCTCCGCCGTCGGGTACTGCCACTCCCGCGGCGTCTTCCACCGCGACCTCAAGCCGGAGAACCTCCTGCTCGACGAGAACTGGGGCCTGCGGGTGTCCGATTTCGGGCTCAGCGCCGTCGACGACCAGGTCCGCGCCGACGGGCTCCTCCACACCCTCTGCGGTACGCCGGCCTACGTCGCGCCGGAGATCCTCGCCAAGCGAGGCTACGACGGCGCCAAGGTCGACGTCTGGTCCTGCGGCATCATCCTCTTCGTCCTCAACGCCGGCTACCTCCCCTTCAACGACCCCAACCTCATGGTCATGTACCGGAAGATCTACAAGGGCGAGTTCCGGTGCCCCAAGTGGACGTCCCCGGATCTCCGGCGGTTCCTGTTGCGCCTCCTGGACACGAACCCGGAGACCCGGATCACCGTCGACGAGATCGTGAGCGACCCGTGGTTCCGAAAGGGGTACGAGGAGATCAAGTTGGCCGATGAAGACGATTTCGACGCTAAGGACTTTTCCGAAGACGGCGACGGCGACAGCGGCGAGAACAAGTGCTTGAACGCGTTTGACATCATCTCCTTCTCCTCCGGCTTTGACCTCTCCGGCCTGATCCGCGACTCCGGCGAGCCGGTCCGGTCGGAGCGGTTCGTGTCCGCGGAGGCGCCGGAGAGGGTCCTCGAGAGGGTGGAGGAGGTCGCCGCCGGCGAGGAGGGCGTGAGCGCGGCGCGGACGAAGGGGGACGCGGTGCGGGTCGAGGGGCCGAGCGGCGAGCTCGTCGCGGCGGTGAGGGCCCGCCGGCTGACTGCGGAGCTGCTGGTGGTGGAGGTCCAGTGGAGGGATGAACCTGGCCGGGGAATCTGGACGGAGAAGCTGCGGCCCCAGCTGGAGGGCCTGATTTACCGACCGGACGAGCCGGTCTCCGGTGACCCGTGATGCGACGTGACGTGCCACCAATCACTGCGGCCGGGACCACCGTGCTCTTTTGAATTCTTGAAAGTGATAATTATTCTGTAATGGGGGAAAAAAAAGAATTGAAAAACCGCCCGGGTTTTTTTTGTATATTTCTATTTTCTCCCGGAAATGTCTATGTCGGCTGGAAAATTTCCCCGAAATAAATGGTCCCCTATCTCTGTCTATGCAAATGAATTAAAAAAAAAAAAGGAAAAAAAAATTGGGTACTAAATGATCATAATTAGCGTAGTTTTGGTGTTACAGACATTTTCAGTACTCGTTCTTACTCCAAGTTTTGCTATTTACATCTTTTATTTAATTTGCATACAATTAAACTTTGTTAGAATAGCTGGCTCCATGTAAGGGCGTTTGAATCGAATCAAATCTAATCAAATTTTTGTACATTTTCGATTTGCTTCAAGTTAGGAAAAAAAAATAACTGTTTTTTAATTCTTACTTGGTTATTTTCATCCGAAGTGAAAATTGTCATTTTCTTAATATAATGATTTACACAATCCCTCTCTTAAAAAAAATTCAAAAAATAGAGCTGAGTATTCAGTTTGGGCTGTGATTCAATTCAAAATTAATGCACACCGAAATAATTCGGTTGATCATTGAGTTTGCTAAGTTATATTCAATTTGGTTGATCATTGACAGCTCTAGCTTTATGCTCATTCTCAGGTAGGTCATGAGTTTGATAAGGTATGTTTTTGATAAGGTATGTTATTGATAAGGCATGTTTGCTTTCACGAAAAAGTTAAGATTTCTATTTCCATTTTTAGTACGGAAAGAAAAGCAACAAAATGAAAAGAGTCTGTCAACTTTGTTTTCAAATTTTTTGAACTTGTCAAGGAAATGATTTACACCTTTTATCTCTTGTAAATATGGAGAAAAAAAATCTTTTTAAACTGTTTCGAATTTCTTGGATTGCATAACCTTTTTGAAAATAATATCCATATTTCAAAAAAATTACAATTTTTTCTAAAATAAACTTATGTGCGCAATATTTATACTTGTAAAAATTTCAGGCGTGTAAGATTAACCTAAAATTTAAAATATGCGTGCTGCAAAATTTAGATCACGTTTAAAATGACAAATCGTGTATAGTCCGTCACAAGATGTGTTTCGAGCCGTCTTTTGAATCGGGCAGAAAAGTAGTTCCCTTTTCAATTTCTACACAAAAGCGGAAAAATAGTCTCTTCATCAAACCTTAAGGACTAAGATAAGTTTTTATTTTTTGGGTGAAAAGCTAAGTTGAAGAGACGCATTGCCCTCATTTTTTAATAATATTATCGTGGCCCGATATTGCATAAATTCCTATTTCGTGAAAGCGAGTGGTAGAGTCTCTGGCGTTGAAAAAGAGGCTCGCAGTCATCACTCGCATGCTACCTTTTTATTCATTGGAAGCATTCTACCGACGCTAGATTTTGTAAAAGAAAGTACCTTTGGAAAAATAAAAGGTGGAGATTACGTAAGGTCCCTTGGGAACTTTAGGGGTCGGGCTCGCTAGTTCAAGAACTCGTCAGTGCTGTACAATGTCCCCTGAGCATTAATTTTGTTACGACCATTGACTCTCTTTTGTTGTTTACGTCGGTATATGCAATGCACATTACTTTTAAGAGGTAAATGTATATTTTCATGTCATTTACTGTCAATTGCCGTAAAACAGGGGAAAGAAAGGCAAAGGCAATGCTAATAATATAAAAATGAATATTGATAACGATATTGAACAATAATAATTTGTTAAAAATTGGTAAATAATCCACATTAGTAGAGCTAAGTAATGTACTTTAAGAAAACGAAGCACCAGTGTGAAATGCAAATAGAAAATGCCTAAATAATTAAAAGGTCAGATAACGAAAATTGGTTTACTTATGATGTGTATGTAAAGGGCTGATTATGGAAAAGTCAATCGGTTATATAAATACCTAAGAAAATTATGAAAGAAACGATTAACCGATATTCATAGGAAATTAAATAATTGTCTTTTCTTTTCAAAAAGATTAAACAATCACATTCTTAGATACATGACGTGCGGTATCCTTTTAAATTTCAACTGTTATGTCCTGCGTTGCAAATAATTAATTAATTTATTTTCCAAAGAGATCTGTCCTTCTGAGTGCAAAATGTAGCATCTTTAGTCCTAACATGAAGTGGCATCACGATCGATAGTGCCTCATAGTCATGTTCAACATTAGAGGACCCTTTTTGCAAAAAAAATTCATATTAAATTAATGTGGTCCAATGCCCCAAACTTTTCAACTTCCCTTCTTGAATTATTTTCTTTTTTGTGGTCCCTTTTCCAACTGTACCGATTTTCTCAATCCGAAGTACCAATTAGCCCACCCAAAAAAAAAAAAAAAAATTGGAAAAATAAATAATTGAATAAATAGACTCGGAAGAAACTTCCTATTCATATAAAAGATAAAGTGGTCCAATGGTCCTTGTGGAGGAGGAGAGACATTTATTGGAGCGGGGCCCGTCAAAAAATTTGATTTTGGGTGATGGTCGTGCTTCGATTTTTGCTTGGTCATGGTAAAACTAGCAAGATTCAAAGGTGGAAAGTGGTCACCCACCAGGGCCACCACCACTCATCAGTATCTATCTTACTTTCAAACAATGACAATTTCAGTCATCCGCCTTTTTTTTTTCCATATATTATAAATCTGATTTTTTTTTTCCATTTTTTAATTTTTTGGGAAAAATCAAAATGCATGGAAGGGTACTTAATACTAGAAGTAAGTATGGATTTAGGGTAGAACTAGAAACTAGATTAAACCAGCGGTAGGAACTGATCCGGCTCAGGTTTTTGCGGTTATTGATTCCTTTCAAAAAGTGGAATTAGTATTGTGCAGTTTAATTCTCGGTTCCTAGTTAAGAATTGAACGAAGAGTCGAGAACCAAAGAACTGTCTAGAGAACTGATGATCCAGACCCAACGTCGACATCTTTTTTGGCCATGAACGTGAAACTCAAAAGCAAGATTGATGTCCCCGACGACTGAAATTCTCCATAAATAGACCACCAAAAGGTATTGCTTTGAAGTTGCCAAATGCTTGTTTTGATTATTCACCCCCGAAAGGAAAAGTCCCTGAGCTTCACGAAATGTCTACTATCATGCTCTGTCACTCTCTCTAAACCTTTCTTTGCTAATAATAAGTTGTATTTGGAGGGCTCATCGTTCAGCTCAAATATGGAAACAAAGACGGTACAAAGATGATGGATAATGTTCCTGTTCTGGGTTAATTTTCTAGGATTGATTTGTGGAGAAAAAATGGTACTTTTCAAAGAAATCGTGTTTGCTGCTTCTTTCATGGGCTTTGGAGTTAAGCATCCTACGTGTCAATAACTCAGAAGAGCACAAGCAATCGGAGCATGAGAAGGTTTCTAGCACAATCTATCTACAGAAGAGTAAAGGAATTTTCGAGTCTGTCATTTGAAGTTTTGTGTTAGTGATTTTGTGTGCTTCCACGTGATGCACTTATCAGCTTTAGTTTGGTGTCATTGACAAATGGTACAAAAAAGCGAGGAAAAAAACAATAAAAAAAAAAAATTGGCCAATTTTGGGATGGACCTCATAATCAACTCCGACTTACTAACGATGTGGATTTTGGATTCCAAAGAATATATGATGGTTTTGGGTTTAAAAAAATTGAGAAATCAGTTATAATAAGATATGTTTCAGATTTCGAATAGGTTTCGAATGAAATTTGATTGATTACGGAACCGTTTACCTTTACTTAATACAAGTGTAAATAAACAAAATGAGTAAGTGATTACGGAAGGTCACGTGGAGTCTATTTGGAATTGCTCTTTGATAGTCATATTTGGCAACGATCATTTTGAAAAAAAGTTACCAATTTGTGTATAAGGGAAAAAAAAATGATATGTTGGATATAACAAAATCCTATGCTTCGCGAACAGCAATAAAAAAACTTGCAATATGTATCTTCAAACGTCAGATAATTGACTATCTGATCACCACTTTTTCGTCTGAGAATTGCTGCGGAAAATTCAACAGTTGTAAAAATGGACTGAGAATGTTCTTGGTCCCTATACTTGACAAGATACACGCATAATAAGCTCAGCCTTAGAAATCATGGGGCGAAGCTCCTTAGGAAGATTCCTTGCGCCCGCCAAAGAATACGAAATGTTATCCTAATCGCGTCACATGTCATTTGGAGGGTGTGGCTGTTGCATTATTGATTTAAACTTTAAATACTCCATAATGATATAAGCGCAACTCATTATTTATTTGATACCTTACTCTACATTTCAAGATCCAAAAAGTACACAAAATATTATATTGATTTAATGTCATGTTGGTGAGAGTAGCTGTTGCATTATTGACGTATTTAAGATTAAAAAAAGATCAATTATGGTGTTATCATTGATACTTAACTGTACATATCAAGATCTAAACCCTAAGGCTGCGTTTGGCAGTCGGGATAAAATTCGGGATAGGATATAATTTATCATATCCTACGTTTGGTGCTCACTCGGGATAAGATAAAGTCGGATATAAGGGGGATATAGACAGGATAAAATTATCCCATGGGGGAGGTGGGATAAATGTGGATATGATTTCTAACGTCCATAATAGGAAAGTTATTTTTCTTGAATAACAAATTTATTAAATTAACAAAATTGAAATTATATTTCAATATAAATAATATTTGAATTCTAATTTAAGAAAATAAAAATAAAAAATAAAAATTTATTTTTAATTAATCTTATTTTAATTCTATTTTATAATAAACATTCAATCTATAAATTAAATATTTATATTTATTATATATTTTAGGTATTTTTGTATTTTAAATATGTTAGTACAGTTTACTATTTGATAAATTTTTATTAAAGAATGATGAAAGGAAAAAAGAAATAATAATGAAAATAATATTAAAAAAATAGGAAAAATAAAATAAATAATAAATAATAAATAAATTAAGGAATAGTGTTACGAGATATTTTCACCATCGTCATTTATGAACATTTAGGTTCATTTATAATGATATGCCGTTTATATAAAAAAAAATAAAAATGTACATGATGTGAACATATCCGACTTTAATCTTGTGATTCACCAAACACTGTTTGGATGGGATATAAAAAATCCCAGGACTTCATATCCTATCCTATCCAATCCTATCCCGATTAGAAATTCGGACGACCAAACGTAGCCTAAAAGGATTCCTCCTGAATAAAAGAATTGCTCCATGTTCACTGAAAACATCTATTTACAATCAGCGAATCCCATGGATTGTCTCGATCTCGCCTACCATTTAATTGATCATTATTCGGCATTATTAGATGATTAATTTGATGAAGAGAATATAAGCAGATGCATGGTTCCCTCCTCCTCCTCCTCCTCCTCCTTCTAAGGAAACCACGTTGGACTTGTTATATGTCCTCGACTTATATTTCGTCGATAATAGCATTTTTTCCTAGTGTTTTACAAAGATAATCGTAGGTTTAATACAAACCTGGGTGAAATTATTACAATAATACCGTTTTGTTTTTAAGCATATTGGTATCTCAAGAAGCATCAATATTAATGTTCGAAAACTTTCACTTTCATGACCTGCCACAATAACCATGACGAAGATAAAGATAAAGATTGAAGCCGAAAAAAGCGAAGAATAAAAGTAGCTTGCGATAGTAACGTCGTTGGTTCGAAAGAATGATTTTAATTTTTTAGTTTTTATTAATATTATTGCAGAAGTACTTTAATTATTATTTTCTCGCCTTTGAAAAAAAAAAAAAAATGATCCGTACATTGTTTGCAAACTTGAAAATCTCAGTTTCCACTAGGAATAATGAAAAAGAAAAACGCAACTTGGTATTTTGCATTTCATCAAGACCCAAAAATATTCATTGCTGAACTGATTGCGTGACAGCCGAGGTCACATGGCCATTTGGTTGGATTTGAATTTTAAAAACGGGCCGAAAGAGATATAAGTCAAAATGACCCGAACGTAAGTTGGTATTTGTCAATTGTCTGGTTGCCCTGGGTTAGACCGTAAATAAATCGATAAAAAAAGTTGGGTACGGATGGTCAATGCTAGTGTCCACCTTGAATATTATTATATTGAGCTCGTACTAGTATGCATCTGGTTCAATTTTGACGTAATGACTTTGCATTTCCTACATCCTCCTAAGCATCTTTGAATGTGCATTTCCTACATCTTCCTAAGCATCTTTGAATGAAGGGGTATTTTGCGAAAGTAATAGTGTTTGGAACTCATTTCGATGTATATTTTGTAAAGCAACTTTGGAAGTGAAAACAAAAGGAATAATATAAAAAGAAAAACAGATCTTGGCAAGCATTGGCAAAGGTAGGGACTAGGGGAGCTTCACTTGCGTTGACCATAGGCAAGATGGCAACCAAAGGTATCGTCGGCCAGGTCACATGAACCCAACCAAGGCTACCCTTGGGGTCACACAACCTTGACAAGGTAAAGACGCTTCATCGGCGATTTGCAACATCGATTCTAGGCTTTACTAATTTGGGGATTCGCTACATTGGAGCTGCACCCACTGGGGCCTTCAACCGTTAGCAACCCAAACAACAATCGCTAAGGATGCATGATGCTGAGGTCGCACGACCACAATCGAAAGGCCAGATCTAGGTTGCTCAACCCTCAACCTTGACCTAGACCCACAACAGCTTAGGCAATGATAGTAGCTTCGGTGAAGGTAGTGGCTTGATAGCATGTGCAACCCTCAATCTCATCCTCAAACTCGACTTCCTCAATGATGAATCAGAGAGCACATGGAAGAAGATGAACAATATTTTTTTAGGGTAAAAGAGGAACACATAATTATCAATGAGGGCAATATTAGAAAGAAAAAAAATCATTAAACCTGCACAATAGCATTTCGAAAATGCCAAAACTTAAGGTAAGTTATCTACCTTGGGATTTCAGCTTTCCCAATACTAACATTTGGCCAATGAAGTCCTAAAGGCACTTGCCAAACATCTTAGATTTTTCTTTAAGAGGTTTTGGGGAATCAAAGTCCCTTGGGAAAGTTGAACTAAATTAAGCTTAATTACGGTAATATTTCTTTCAATATTAAATGTTCACTTTGAGTCCCAACTATTTCACACCACCTACAATCCGAAAATTCAAGGTGGACAAGTTTGTCACTACAACTTCATTAAAATGTTAGCCACTAATACGTCAATTCACATTAAGTATGCTGCAGCTAGGTAAAGCAATGCTACCCTTTTAAAGGTTTGCTTTCAACTTGAATTGAACTCATGCAAGAAAGGTAACCCATCGACCAATGGGTTAGTTACCTTGGTGACCACTTGGTTACCCTGTTATAGATGTGGAAATCACGTGAATCCTTTACTCAATGGTACTAGATTGGATGCTATAATGCACGCACAACGAATAGAGAAAGTCTTGTGACCTTATTTTGAGAAGACTCTTAAATGCTCGTGTTAAGTTGAATGATTGTCTATACAAAGAAAATGGGTAGATTTATGCCTATGGAAGTGGATGTAACGGAAAGTTAAAGAGATACACTTACTAGAGAAGTTTGAAACAGGTGAACATATTTAAAATTGTAATCATGTATTGAACAGGTTGGTAAAAAAAATATCCTATATCAATTATGGTACCCAAAGATTAGTAGTGTCAGGACATAGTGCCAATGTTGCAATTTTTCTTGGTGCAATAGGACGTAACGTGGGTTAGTAAAACTTTTAATGCAATGTAATAGTGCAATCTATTATGTCTCTCCCTCTCCAAATTTCAGCCTTTCTTTGCTTCTTTAAATTCTAGAGGGGAGGGATTTGACTTAGATCTCTCCCTCCCCTCCCTCTTTGGTTGTTTTTCCCTTTATTTTCTCTTAGTTCTTGCTCTACTCTCCCGATCTAATATGATCTAGGAATTTTAATAAATAAGTATTTTGTCTCTAGTTTCAATAGTGCTCACAGCAGCTCCAATATCAGATCCGTGTTTATTTAACTTGTTTTTGTTTAACATTCAATGTCTTGCACTTGCAAAATAGCTCTATCTCATAGGTGTTAGATCTGAACTTGTTCAACATATTTTTGTTGTCTCTATATGGTGATGGTGTTGACTGTTGAGGGTGCCCAATCTAAGCATATACCACTAAAATGCAAAGCCATAGCTGCGTGTGCTCATCACTAATGATAATGTGTGCTTTTGTGATTAGATGCCGATTATTTGGATGCAATCATAGATCTGTTATTGCAGGACGAACTTGTGCTTACCTCCACCTACCGTGCTCGAATAATATACCTTGATTTTTGGATTTAGTTTGTTTGAAAACTCTATGGGCTTGCTTTGTTGTGGTGATTTCTGGGATTTCTTATGGATCTTTTCATGTATCATTTAAATAATAAATGAAAATTTTCTTTGATTAATTTTTTTTTATATGTAGAATAGAGATGGATAATGTTTTTGGCAGATTGCATCCATAGCGTTGCGAACTTTAGATCTATGTGCAACTACTTGAAAACTATTAAACTCATTTATTATTTCATATGTTAACAGGAAAAGGTAGAAAAAAGGTTAGGAGCGAGTAATCACATGATTAGATCAAGGAAAAATTACTTAATCAATCATAAATCTATTGTATGAATGTCAATTTAACCTTAAACTTTTCGATTTTGTCAATTTTTGTCTTAAACCTTCGTATGAGATTCAATATAATTATTCCAATTAATTTTCATCAAAAATCACTAAATTGACGGTTTTGTCATTGTTGACTGGCCGTCCCACATGGTGCATTGCCATGTTAGCAACTTTGGCATAAATTGTTTGGAATAACTATATTAGAATTTAGTGCAAATATTTAAAAGTAAATTAACAAAATTGAAAAATTGAAAAATTTAGGAATGAATTGACATTCATATAATAGATAAAGGATTAATTGGACAATTCCCCCATGTTGATGTCCAAATAAACTGGTTGTGGGTTTTTCTCCAAAGGATTTGTGGAAAGTCAATTGTGATTGAGAGAGTTAAAAATTGATAACTACAAACCATTAATGGTAAAAATGTACTAAGAATGTTCTTGGTCCTTGTAATTGAGCTATATACTTGACTAGATACAAGCATAAGCTCAGCCCGAAAAATCATGTACAAGGACCCACAAAATAATATTGTTTCCTTATTGATTTAGATTTAAAATTCTGAAAAACTCAATAATGATGTAGGTGCAAGTTATTTTTTAATTGACACATTACTCCAAGAAATCAAGATCCAAACCCTAATAAATATCATAAACTAATACTCTGATTACGAGACATATTGGAGGGAGTAGCTGTTGCATGCTCGATACATTTGGAATATTAAAAACCCAATCATGATATCATCAATTGATACTTAACTGTACATATCAGCATCCGTGAATAAGAAATTTGCTCCGTTATCACTAAGTAACATTTGTTTTTGACCTGTGAATCCCGTGGTCGCTACGCGATCTCTCCTATATTTAAATTGATTATCATCCAACGTTATTATTTATTTGATTAATAGATCATACTCTTTCTAAGAAAACTTACATGTGGACTCATGTCTAATCTGTCGGTTACACTGTGTCCAGAATCTATCCACGTGAAGGTGAAGTAAACAATGTCTTTTGTGGTATTTTACACTGCTGATCGGTTCGTACGAAAATCCGTACGAGATATAGAAGATAAAGTTTGAAGTAATAAAGAATATAATTAACATCGAAAAACCCAAAACCGATACACATGTAATAAATTTACCTCAAATTATTTTTTTGACCATAAAAAACCATAAACTGATACACATGTGATAAATTTACCCTGATTGATCATAAAAAAATCATAAACTGATACATTTATGACAAATTTATCCAAAACTAATTTATTCGACCGCAAAAAACCTCAAATTGATAAATTTATAACAAATATATCATCCATTCAATTGGATTAATACCACAAAAAAATCACAAAAATTGTAAACTGTGACAAACAGAGCGTAAAATCCCAAATTGGTATATCGGTCAACTGTTACGTGTCATTTAACTTAATTATTTGACAGTAAAATTTAACGAAAACTAACATATGGTAAATTTGTCATAAGTATACCGGTTTTGGGTAAATTTGTTAAAGGTATACCAATTTGGGGTTTTTGATGATTAAAAAAATAGTTTAAGATAAATTTGTCAAAAGTGTATGCAGAGTTTTGATTTTTCAGGGCATTAACCCTAAAAATAAAAGTAACATTCGATGGTCTCCAAGAATGCTTTCTAAGTAATGATTCTTACTAACATTATCGTAAAAGTACTTTAATTTTCGATTTTATGCATTTAAAAAAAAATGTATTGGTACGTTATTTTGCTAACAAATTATGTCTAAATATTTTTTGTGAACATTGAGAATATTTTTCATTTATTTATTTTTATAAGCAATAAAAGTGATTTTTTTTTCAAAAGATTTTCCAAATATTTCATTTTCTGTAAAACAAAGCGTGTAAACATTTTACCAATAAACGTCTTAACCTAATTAATAAATGGACAATTTATAAGTTGGTTGCAAATAGTTCTCACCGAAAATAACAATCGATTGAAAGACTATTTTGTTTAATTAAATCCATTAGAATCAACCAAAAAAAAAAACTTCATTAAAAAAGGGGTTAACACCAAGAAAAATCATAAATAGGTATATCTATGAAAAATATATCTAAAATTAATTTTTAATCACAGAAAACCCTAAAGTTATACACTTGTGATAAATTTTATCTTGGATTAATTTTTAACTAAAAAAATCAAACCGATACAATTATGACAAATTTACCCAATTTTTTTTTTTACTACCAAAAACTTTAAACCGGTACATTTGTGACAAATATACCCTCCGTTTGTTTTTGTTAAATTGGATTAATATCATCAAATATCATAAAATAGTACACTTGTGACAAATGGAGTTATAACTTTAAATTGATACACTCGTCAACTGTCATGTGTCATTTAACTTAGCAATTTAATCGTAAAATTTAATTGAAATTAATTAATGATAAATTTGTTTTAAGTGTACCGGTTTTGGGTTTTTTGTGAATCGATGCTGTGCCTTAATCCTCTCTGTTCTTTCTGAAACCGACAGGTGAAAATGTTTACTTTTGTAAACCATATATTAATTCTCGGTTAATATATTATGTGCTAATTATGGTGCCAAATGATTGTGCAATGAAAGACAAAACCTGGGTCAACTTTTAATGTAGAACAGGCGATGGATGATGCCAACTTTGGCGGATTTTGCACATGGTGGGGTGTGAACTTTATGGAGCGAGACATTGGCAGAGTCATTATTGAATCACTGCGTGAAAGCTCTCCCCAAATTGGGAATGTATAGGGAGGTATGGCTTGGCTCAAATGTTGCAAAATTCTCGTCTTCTGCCTGGCCATGTACGTTTTACCCATTGGAAAACGACTATAAGTGGTTGGCATGGGGATGAAAGCGTCAGGTGTTGGATATGTCTCTGATTTGATTCGCCTATTTGTGGTTTGTTGTGCTGACAGATAAATCTTGCGTGACCTCAAATTAGCACGATGCGTTTCAAAACCGTGCAAGGGTGTGCAAAGAGTGACCAAATCGAACCATATGGCGTTGACAACTGACCAGAATGAGACATCAGCTTTCTGACCAAGGCTAGCCAAGCTGGGCATGTTGGCTACTAATTCTACGTTTGTCAAGGCCATAGCTGCCATAGTGCGTACTGGGTTGTCCCATTGGACCACCGGTAATAGTTTTGGTGCAGGTAGGGGTGGTTGGAGGTGGCGGGTCGCTGGTCTTAGGTGAAGTGGCCAGTTTTGTGGGATGATGTGATATTAGAGCTAACACGGTTTCCTTGGCTCTTTTTGTGAACAATGCTATTTCCTCTTTTTATTCAGGATTTTAGGTGTGAGGTGCTAGTTGTAGGTTCTAAAAGTGAAGGATGCAAATTTGTATGAGAGTTGAACTTAAAGATGGTTTTTGCAATTATCCCAAGTTAAAGCACCAATTACCCCAAGCATATGCTCACAAATTACAATTGGAACAGATGGTCCGGCGAATTCTTCTCCCCGTGAATAGTAGGCCTAATTTTATTTTATGGACCTATTTTACATGTTGGGAAGTTCATCTTCTTACATGCACTTTGGAACACTTTCTTTCAACAAGACGATTCTAGTGTTCCGTTTCCTAGAAGAAGGAATTTTATTCATACTAGTAAATTTCGAAGAATTTAGGGATAAGTACACTAATGGTGCCATAAGTTGTGTACGGCGCTCACTTTGGTGCCAAAAGTTTCCGTCGGATCACTTAAGTGCTTAAAAAAATTTGAAAAACGCTCACTTTGGTGCCAACTCCACGAAATTGGCCGGAAATCCGACGTGGCCTTTTTTATTAATTTTTTACGCCGACGTGGCTCGTCGGAGAGCTGAGTCAGCATCCAAACACCAAAATGACGCCGTTTGGTGTCTCCCCAATTCAAAACCCTAATCTCCGGCCGTCGCCGTCCTCGACGGTCCTTGCGCTCGGTGGCCACGGCTTCGACCCCGTCCTCGACCCCAACCCCGATGATGGCCACTCAACGGTAGCGGCTCCGACCTCGACCCTAACCCCGACCCCGACGATGGCCACTCGGCGGCCGTAGCTCCGACCTCGACCTCGACCCCAACCGCGACGATGGCGCGGCTCAAACCCGACCCCGACCTTGACGATGGCCACTCGACGGCCGTAGCCCGACCCCGACCCCGACCCCGACCCCGACCCCGACCTCGATGATGGCCACTCGGCGGCCGCAGCTTTGACCACGACTCCGACCCCAACCTCGACGACGGCCACGGCTTCAACCTCGCCGAAACCCTAATTTCTTCCCCATGTGAGCTAAACGACGTCGTTTCCATGAAGCCATCCACGTAGGACGGCAAAATGACGTCGTTTTCTTAAGGAGGACCGAAAACGACGTCATTTAAAGGCTTATCAATTTTTTTGTTTAAAAAAAAAATCATTTTGGCCGGAATCTTTCGCCGGAGGCCGGAATCTTTCGCCGGTGGCACCAAAGTGAGTGTTTTTCCTCCGCTTTGGCACTTAAGTGATCCGATAGAAACTTTTGGCACCAAAGTGAGTGCCGTACACAACTTATGGCACCATTAGTGTACTTATCCCAAGAATTTAGTAAGTGTCAACAAGATATTAATAATAAAATAATTGCTTACCTAATTTGCTGTAACTTGTTGGTAACTTAACATCATTTTCATAAAATCATGAACTGTTTATGGTAGTTTACAATTTTATTTTTTTTGTCGGTCCTATTCTATACCTATTCTAACTCTCACTCTCAAACTTTTGCCATATTTCTTTAAAGAGCGTGAGAGTCGAAATTCACACTTGAAACTAAATCGTTCCCACCCCAATTCCCCTAAGAATGAGGATTTGAGAGGTGCGGACCCCTCAAGTGCCTTAACTTTGCCCAAAGGACCTTAAGTGCCATAACTTACGAAAGGTACACTTAAGTGCCAAAATCGGAGTAAAGAGATCACTTGAGTGCCAATCCGGCCAAAATCCGGCCAAAACGCCAACGTAGCGTTTTTCGAAGCGCAGCCAAAATGGCGCCGTTTTGCACGTTGACGTGGCCAAACGGCGTCGTTTCGCCGACGTGGAACAAAATAAATAAATAAATAATTAAATAAAATTTAAAATTAAATTTAGTTAAAATATTTTAAAAAATGATATTTAAAAATTTAAAAAACTTTAAAAAATTAAAAAAATTAAAAAAAAAAAAAAAAAAGGAACGGGGAGGCGGGCGAGGATCGGCCCTCGGCCGCCGGAAGAGCGGCGACGGCGGGGAGGGTCGGCCGGGGTCGCCGGGCTCGGCTAGGGGCCGGCGACCCGGCCGACCGGCGGCGAGGGCTCGGGAGCCCTCGCCGCTGGATCGGGCGAGGCCGTGAGCCCTCGCCGCTGGATGCGGGGCGGGCTCGCGGCCCTCGCCGGCCGGCCGCGCGGCGGGCTCGCGAGCCCTCGCCGCTAGATCTGGGGGGCGCGCGGCCCTCGCCCGGATCCGGCGAGGGTCGGCGGCCCTCGCCGGCCGGGCCAAGGCCGCCGCCCGGCGGGGCGAGCCCTCGCCGCCGGTCGGGCGGGGTCGCGTGGGGCCCCCGGCCGAGGCTGGCGACCGCCGACCCTCCCCCGTCGCCGCCCCCTTCCGGCGGCGGCGGCGGGCGATCCCTCACCGCCTCCCCCATTCCTTTTTTTTTTTTTTTTTTTAAAATATTTTTAAAGGTTTTTAAAGTTTTTTAAATTATTATTTTTTAAAATATTTTAAATAAATTTAATTTTAAAATTATTATTTTTAAATATTTTAACTAAATTTAATTTTAAAATTAATTTAATTAATTTTTAAATTTTCTTTTTGCCACGTCGGCTCAAAACGACGCCGTTTTGGCCACGTCAACGTGCAAAACGGCGTCGTTTTGGGCGCTTCGCAGAAAAACGCCACGTTGGCGTTTTGGCCGGTTTTGGCCGGAGTGGCACTCAAGTGATCCGTTTTTTTCGAATTTGGCACTTAAGTGTACCTTTCGTAAGTTATGGCACAAGTGTCCCTTTGGCCAAAGTTATGGCACTTGAAGCGTTCTTTTGCCGAGGATTTGAACTCCCCATCTCGTCCTTCCATATTGAAATGATGGCCACTAGGGCAAACCCTAGTGATTATGGTAGTTTACAAATGGCTCACCCTATTTCCATTCCTTTATTGGCTCTTAACACCCCATATTACATTGAATTGACTACATTAATTTTTGTGGATCCCACCTTAATTTAAGATTATTTTATCTTTTTTACCCCTTATTATTGACTCTTGACATGAAACATCACATTGAACTAACTACAATATCCATTACGATTCCTCGACCTCAAATTTTGGTACAAATTTTCTCAAAGATTATCCTCTTGCTTGCAGTTAAATTAATTTTTGAATAATTGTTTCCTTATATAAAAAAATAAATATAAAAATCATTAACAAAATAATTATCTTTTTTTGCCAGAATAATAGTAATTAGGTAGCTACCATCACATAAATATTTTTTGAAAGAGTTAATACCCTAAAAAACTCTCAACTAGTAAGTTAGTGATAAATTTATCTCCAAATAATCTTTTTACTATAAAAAACCTCAAACTGATATATGTGTAACAAATTTACCGCAATCTAATTTTTTTACTATCAAAAATCTCAAACTAGTACACTTATGACAAATTTATCCCCCATTAGCTTTTATCAAATTTAAACGTTAGACATAATGGTGATGTAATCATTTGGAAATACATAGGGTAAATATCTCGAAAGACTCCAAACCGATACACTTGTGATAATTTTAACTGTACACTTACGACAATTTTGGAATTTTCTGTGGCATAAACCCTATGGATTTTCACTTGAACTTGCAATGACATAACATGTCACCAAGTGTAATCCACGTCAACAAATTTAACGGAGAAATTTGACAAAATTTAATAGAAAGTAAATTTGTTACAAGTGTATTAATATTTTATGGTTAAAAATTAGTTCGGAACAAATTTGTCATAGGTGTATCAGTTTTGAGTTTTTTAAAGTATAAAAAAATTATGATTGAATAATTTTATTATAGATTTATCAGTTTGGGGTTTTTGGTAATCAAAAACTAAATTTATGGCAAATTTGTCACAATTGTATTAGTTTGGAATTTTTTATGGTCAAAAAATCAGTTTGACGTAAATTTATTATAAGTGTACTAGTTTGGGATTTTTAAGGACATTAACCCTTTTAAAAAGAGGTACACCAATTTTGTTCCAAATGAAAAAACCAAAAGAGAAGACTACAAGCAAGCGGCGTCTTTAATCAAGAGGTGGGCCCACGTTTAATATTAAAAAAATATTATTTGAGAAGGGCATGAGTAGTTTGTCTCTAGTTAAATTGAAACAAATGAAAAAGAGAAAAAAAAAAAGGTAAGAAATAATCTTAAATCTGAAGTGGAGCCCATAATGGTTAGTATAATCAATTTAATATAAAAAGGGGTGTCAAGAGCCAAAAAAGAGAGGTGGCAGTAGTCCTAGCCTTACAAATTTGCAACTTTTCTTCCTTCCTTTTCTTTTACCAATGATTTACATTTACAAAAACACTTTTGAGCCTACCAATTCAAAATTCGAATTGTTACTAACATTTTTTATATTATTACTTACCACTATTTACTTGGCTTCTTTTTATTTATCAACTTTTGTTATGATTCATTGACTTGTATTTGCTTTTTCTTACAAAATCGTTCAATTCATCGATCTTATTTGAACTTGCAACCTTTATATGTTGGACATACCGGCATTTCTTTTATTAGTATACCAAGTAACTTTGGTTTACCAGCTGTTAGTTGAGTTTCTTCCTAACCTTTTTCTAAAATCTTTACCGATTTTTTTCCTGTCAATTCATAAATTCATATTTGTGTTATGTATCAATGTTTATTTGTGCTTTTTTTAAAATAAAAAATTACCAACTTCCCTTATCTTAGAGGAGAAAAAAAACTTCACTTCATTTCTTACCAAAGAATTTTATTTATCGGGAGCGATTCATAGACCTTGCTTACCAAGATTTTCTACAATTAAGTTACTGGCTAATTTATATTACTAATTCTTCAATTAGTCACCAACGTTTATTTGGTGATTTTACTAATGAACTTCTCTAATCTTTTACAAAGAAATTTATTATGCATTACCAATTTTTATTTACATTTTTTCCCAATGCTTGAAATTTACCAACTATCAAATCAAATTACTAACCTAAAATGTGTTTCTCTCTCTACCGAAATGGTAGTTTCTCTCTCTACGCTCTGTAGAGTGTTTCTACCGATATGGTAGTTCCTTCTTTTTCTTCACCATCTTCTACCTCCTTGCTTTTTCCTGTGAGTTTCGAATATGCTTATCTCAAATTCTCCGTCTAACCCTCTTCATCCTTTCTTTTTTCGGTTCTATCGGCTCTTACACTCACCCGGTTTCCTTTGCATGTCACCATCGGCCCCACCTTTTTGCTAAATTCTCTCGACTTTCATGTGTATTGCTTCTCTGGCTGTTTCCTCTCTTCGTGTCTTCGCATGGTTGGTATTCTCTGTCATTGGGTCTCCTGTTGAGCCCTTCTAGTACGGTTAGCTTTCGTCCTCTTGCAATGGACCATCCAATTGATGCAGATGATGCTCGTCTGGCAGCTTTATGTAGTTGCATGGGTCGCCTTTGGTCTGAAGAGTCAATTGAGATATGTGATGAGGAGGTACCTCCTGAAAAAATTGAGGAATGTCAGCTCACTCTCGTGGGTAAGCTTCTCAACAATCCCACAGTCAATTTTCCGGCTTTTCAGACGACTATGAAAAAGGCTTGGCATACTGACCTGGTGGAATTCTCACAAAGTGATACAGGATTGTTTATTATCAAATTTAAATCTTCTGATGTCAAGCAACGAGTTATAGATAACGGACCTTGGTTGTTTGGAAATCATCTACTTATCTTGAAACCTTGGATAGCCAACACGCCTCTGTCTTGTTATGATTTTAGTACCTGTGCATTCTGGGTCCAAATAGTTGGCTTGCCTCTGGAGCGTTGCACTGAAAATATTATTCGTCGGGCAGCTGGACATATAGGACAGGTCATTGCAGTTAGCATTACTAACAAAGAAGGACTACCGCTTAAAGCAATGAGGGCAAGGGTACAATTGGACCTTCAACGCCAAGCCGACAACGGGGATTCTCCTCAAAGTTGCAGGGAAAATTTTTTGGTTGGACTTCAAATATGAACGCTTATCATATTACCGTTATTCTGTGGTATACTCGGACACCATACTACGGCCTGTCAAACTTTTCCCTGTGATGAAACTAAATTAGATGACATCAGGTTCTTATTTGGATCTTGGTTGAGAGTTGAGGCACGGGAATATAGTCCTTTCAGGCGTACCTTTTATGATTCAGAGATTATTAGGAGACCCCTCAAAGCTCTTCCCCGCAATCATCCCCTGTGTTGGACCCGGTTCTGCTATACTGCTACTTCAGTGAAACCATCTATCCATGCTGTACCTGATATTTCTGCACACAAAAATAAAGGTAAACAAACTATGGAAACATCAGTTAGAGATCCTATTGTCATAGAAACAATTCCAGCTACTCAGGATGGTGGGTCTAGGGATCAGCAACATAATTTGGTACCCCAACCTGTTGCTAGTTCTACTCAGGTGAAGAAGAAGACTAAACATTCACTTCTTAATGCCCGATCTGGACCTCTTAAAAAGATTAAACGCTCCCTGCATCAAGAGGTTCGGCATCAATTACAGGAGCAGTTCGATGAATCTGCTTTACAGGATACTCCTATCTCTGAGGTTGACACATCTTCATGTTGGGCTTTGGTGGCTGGCCCTAAAAAGCCACCAAGGGCACCATGAGACTTATAAGTTGGAACTGTCAGGGGTTGGGCAATCCCCTGACAGTTCAAGCGCTTAGGGTCTTAGTGACCCAAGAGAAGCCCGATATTGTTTTTTTGATGGAAACAAAGAACCAGACTCAGCAGATTTTGTCTATTCAACGTAAACTTAATTTCTCAACTGGGTTTATTCAAGAGCCAGTAGGTTTGGCAGGAGGTTTAGCCCTTTTTTGGTCTAACAAGGTCTCTTTGGATATTACTTACCAGTCTTTTGATATGCTAGACTCCATCTGCACTGATCTTGATTCTGGCTTTACTATGCGTCTGACTTGCTTACATGCTCCTGCTCGATATTCTCTTCGACAACACCTGTGGACAGTTTTGAGACGCATTAGTAATTTCAACTCGCTTCCCTGGTTATGTACAGGGGACTATAATGAAGTTTTATTTTCTTGGGAGAAAGTCAGCAAATGTCCTGCCGAGCCTTATAGAATGGTTTCTTTTCGTGATGTTATAAATGACTGTAATTTTCTGGACCTTGGCAGCAAAGGATGTGCCTTTACATGGTCAAATAACAGACAAGGTGACGCTTTAGTAAAGGCAAGATTAGACAGAATGTTTTGTACAAACAATTGGAGATTGGCTTACCCACTTGCCGAAGTACTTGCCCTCCCAGCCCTCGGCTCTGATCACAGCCCTCTCCTCTTGTCTACGGAAGCTCTTCCTAATTGTAAACGGCGAAAATCCTTCTACTTTGAAGCTTTTTGGCTCCAGGATACCGACTGTTGTTCCATTATTGTTGAATCATGGACTTCTTCTCAGCCTGGAGAGGTGTCACTTCCTCAAAAGTTGCTCTCTGTTTCCGTTGCATTATCTAAATGGAGTCGCTCTAAATTTACGAATGCGAAAACTCAGCTTTCTCACCTTAAGAACCAGCTTCAGTCTCTCACCAATCAGCCTCATCTTCACTCAAATGCGATGAGATCTCAAATCTGAAAGTTAAAATTCAGGAGTTATGGCGGCGGGGAAGAAAAATTTTGGGCCATGCGATCTCGGGTTAATTGGCTTAAATGGGGTGACAGGAACACTAAATTTTTCCATGCCACGACGGTTAATCGACGTCAACAAAACCAGATCAGAATGCTTCAGGATGACCAGCTAAACTGGATTCGTGACCCTATTGCTCTTAAAGATATGACTCTTAGTTATTTTCAGCAGCTATACTCATCTTCAGGAAACAGAGATTATGGCCCAACTCTAAATCTTTGCAATCCGATTGTGACAGAGGAGATTAATGAACATTTAACAGCTACAATTACCCGTGAGGAGGTCCATTTGCAAAGTATTCCAACTAGGGGACACAAAAGCTCCGGTCCGGATGGATTGAATGGTCTGTTTTATCGTGCTCATTGGGATATCCTGCAAGAAGACATCACATTAGCTGTGAAACAATTCTTTCATACAGGGGTTTTATTACCGGAGTATAATCGCACTGCTATTTCCCTAATTCCTAAGATCCCTCACCCCGAACGTTTAGATCAGTTTCGCCCTATTAGCCTCTGCAACTTTATTTATAAGATTATATCCAAGATTCTTGCCAACCGACTCAAAATTTGGCTGCCACAGTTGATAGCACTAGAACAAACGGCTTTTGTTGGAGGTCGCCAAATACAAGATAATGTCATGCTGGTTCATGAAGTTTTACATCAGCTTAGAATCAGAAAACGTAGAAAGAACTTTTATGCAGTGCTGAAACTAGATATGCAGAAGGCATATGACAGGGTTGAATGGGATTTTCTCCGTGATTATCTCCTAAAACTTGGCTTTCATACTAAATGGGTTGGCTGGATATTCCAATGCATCTCTGATGTCTTACGACGTCAAATTAAATGGAGAGTTTCTACCGTTCTTCCATCCTACCAAAGGCCTTCGACAGGGTGATCCGTTATCGCCGTACCTGTTTATCTTGATGACTAATGCTCTAACATCTCTTATCAAGAATGCAATGGAGATTGGAAATCTTAAAGGTATAACTTTTAATCAAAGGTGCCCCACTCTTTCCCACTTATTTTTCGCTGATGATGCCATCTTTTTCCTTGATGCCAAACTTATGGAATGTCAGAACTTAGCTGCTGTTCTAAATGAATACTGTATAGCTACAGGTCAGGCTATAAACCGGAATAAATCAGGGTTGTTTTGTAGCTCAGATTGTCCTATTGCTTTGAAAGCAAGCCTAGCTGGAGCCCTTAGAGTTCCTATCTTACATAAAACAGGCAAATATCTAGGAATTCCTTCAGATTGGGGCAAATCTAAAAAGGAACTGTTTTCTTGGCTTATGGGTAGAGTGCATTCCAAACTCGAAGGCTGGAAGGAAAAGCTTATTTCAAAAGGGGGCAAAGAGATCCTTATAAAATCTGTTGTGCAACCTATACCCCATTACGCCATGTCGATTTTCAAAATCCCTACAGCTATTTGTAAAGCAATAGATAAAAAAGTAGCTAAATTCGGTGGCGGTCAGATTATAGCAAGAAAGGCATACATTGGAAGAGCTGGAGTGCATTAAGAGAAGGAAAGATGAAGGGGGATTAGGTTTTCGTGACCTTATGATTTTCAATAGAGCTCTCTGGGTAAACAAGCTTGGCGTTTAGTCCGAGAATCCAAATTCATTATCTAGTAGGCTTCTCAAAGGTCTATATTTTCAAGATAAGGATTTACGGCATCTTGCTACGGAGTTCTAGACCATCTTGGAGTTGGAAGAGCATCTTACTAGGTCGGGAATCTATTGCTGATAAAGTTTTATGGTCTGTGGGAAATGGCACTCAAATTAAAGTTCGCGAGGATCCCTGGTTACCTAGTGGTGTTATTGGAGGTCCTGCTCCTAGGGATGAACCTGTATGGGTTTCTGGTTTTATATTAGCCGCTTCAAACTCATGGGATATTTCTCTTTTAACTCAGCACTTTGATCATCGAAGAGTGGAGGAGATATTATCCATTCCTATTCGCCCTAACTGTACCCAGGATAAACTAATATGGATTGGAAGGCAGGATGGTCTTTTCTCAGTCAAAAATTGCTACAATAAGCTCAGACGCCAGCAAATCAACTCAAATTCTAACCAGGCCTCTTCCTCTTTTCGGCCACCCCGCAGACTATGGAATGCTATCTGGAAAATCCGCACTATGCCTAAAATAAGGTCCTTTCTCTGGTCTATCTGTAGTAATGCATTAGCGACTAGAGAAAACTTATATAAGCGTCATATTTTGACAGAGCCTACTTGTTATATGTGCGATCATCATGTACCCGAAACCCCAGAACATCTCTTCTTATTATGTCCTTGGACCTATGATGTTTGGATGCATCCAGATCTAGCAATCAACATTTCTACAACGGGGGTTCATCGCATTGAGGACTGGCTACTTCAATTTGTTGACAGAAAATCTGACTTACCGGATTTGGCTATGGTTGCGAACATCCTCTGGTACATCTGGAAAGCTCGAAATAATTTCCTCTTCCGTCAAACGCAGCTAGATGTCGAACAAGTTGTGCAGCTAGCAATTGCGGAGACCCATTCCAGACGTATTTTAGCTTCTGCCAATTCGTGCCCTGTTTTAAACCAGCGTATTCTCAACCACAGATGGCGCCCACCAGATCCTGGAGTCATAAAAATCAACATTGATGCATCTTACCTTTCGCTGTCCGACCAAGCTTCAGTGGCTGGCGTGTGCAGGGACTCAACGGGCCATTTAATCGATGGATTCGCCTCCTCTGTTCATGTTTCCTCTGCCCTACAAGCCGAGGCTATTGCCTTCAATTCCGCGCTCAAATTTCTTCTCCAGCGGGGTCTCGAGATGGAGCGGATCATTATGGAATCAGACAGTTTGGTATGTGTGGATGCGCTTTGTGATCCTGAACGACGCCCGTGGGAGCTGCGACCTATCCTCGACGAAACCCTAAGATTGAAGCTTCGGTGCCCTAATCTCCATCTGCTCTACTGTCATAGAGAAGCCAATGCTTTAGCGGACTCTGTAGTAAAGGCCCATCGGGCCTCCTTACTTCCTCCGAACTGGGTCTTTCGGATACCATCTTTCTTGCAAGATATTGTACTATCCGATCTTGCTGTAACCTCTGTGATGCGTGATTAATATATGGCTGTTTTCGAACAAAAAAAAAAAATCAAATTACTAACCTATACTTGATCGAATTTTCAATGCTACTCCCACTTAAATAACCGAATTGAAAAGTTGTTAAATAAGAAAAACCAAAGAAATATTGGTAACGAACTCAAATAATTGGTACCCTAAAACTAGTTTATAACTTAACAAGAGAAAAGTTGATATAACACTTACAAAGTTAGTGATTTGACACAAAATTAAAAAGATTCAAGCTGGAGGTGGTCACGCATTCATCTAATCTTTAAGCAATAGGAATTACACTTGGGCCATTCTTTATTAACATTTTATAACAGTTTACTTTCTTAAATGCTGCTACTCTTTAATAATTATCCGTAAAATTCCGAATACTCATATGTACGACAATAATTATAATGAACTAACAATGTCTTGGTCCTTTTTTATGAGCTATATCCATAAAATTCTGAATACTCACTAGGGTAATCATGGTCCGAGTTAGGCCGGTCCAGCACCTTACTCAAGAGACCAACCCACATAGTGTTGGACCTAAGATTGATCCAATTGAGCCTAGGACTAAGAACTAGATTGATCCTATAGGTTTGGTCCGGTTTCAGAGCCGATTTGGGACCAACTGAAAATTTTTTGTTTCATTTTTTTTTTTGGTGAAAATTTTTTGTTTCATTTTTTGTAGTCCCTGAAAAGAGAAACCTATTATTTTTATTGCATATCCATCAATAGGGATGAGCCATGAAACAAGGTCAAGCTGTGAGGTGAGTGAATAGAGGCAAGTCGTGAGGCGAGCAGCAAATGGTGAGTGTTTCTCATGAGCAAAGAGAGTTTCTAATTAGGGCTTTGTCTCCATCTGATTTACTCGGCAACGAGCGAGGTCGGTGAAGAGAGGTGAGTGATGTGAGTGATGTGAGTGTAGAGCAGCAAGTGGCAAGCGGTGTGGGTGTTGAGTGGTGAGTGGGGTGACTCGTGTGGCAAGCAGGGCAAGGTTGCTCATGAGCGAAAAGTTGTTTCTTTCATGTAAAAATTGAAGAGGATAAAAAGAAAGGACAACAAGAGTACTAGAGGAGGACAACGTCGTTCGATGCTGTTTAATGCTGTTTAATGCTGTTTAAGTTAGGGTAATGCTATTTAAGTTAGAGTTTGCTCTTTATAATAGATGTAAGAATATTATATCTTATATATTAGATATATAATGTATAATATATCTAAAATATATTATATATAAATAAAAATTATATAGTTAGGATTGGACAAACTCTAAACTCCTAGAATTGAAGACCAACCTGCATAGTGCCGGTCTGAGAATTTTAGGACCAAAGACCAATTTAGTCCCCTTAGGAATCGGACCAGGACTGATAGGGTCGGGCTGGTCCAGGGCGGTCCAAGGATCCTAGACCGATGCTCACTCCTAAATTGCTCACATGTACAAAACAAAAATAAAAATGGACTAAAAATGTCTTGGTCCTTGCGTATGAGCTATAATTCTCGTAGAAAGTCAATTGGGATTAATAGAATTGAAAACTGAAAATTTAAAATTGACAATAATAAACGAGGATTATCAGTTCTCTTCAATTTTCATATGCAAAATTGTGAATGTTCACATGTACACGATAATAATAAAAATGGACTAAGCTTTAGCAGAAAAAAAACACAAATAAAAACGGACCAAGAAGTCTTTCGTCCTTGCATAAGAGCTATATACTCGCCGACTGTCAATCGTGATTAAAGAAAGTTAAAGATTAAAAATTACAAACCAAAATAATGAATTATCTTCAAATTTTCATCCTCAGAATTCCGAATATTCAAATGTACGCAACTATAATCAGAATGTCTTGGTCCTTGAATGAGAGTTATATACATGCCGAAAGTCAACTGGGATTAAGAAAGTTTAAAATTGAAAATAACCAACCAAAATTATCAGTTCTCTTCTTTTCTCGTTCGCAAAATTTCGAAACTTTCCATGTACGCATCAATGATAAAAATGGACGAAGAATGTTCTCGGTCCTTGAATATAAGCGATATACATGACTTTCCAAGTTTCTTTTGTATCAACCGAAAAATTAAATAAAATATTATTCTGATTGCAACTCAATTGGAGGGAGAGCAGCTGTTGCATTATTGATAGATTGAATTTTTAAATACTCAATAATGATATAAGTGCAAGTCATTATTAATTGACACATTGTTGTCAACTCTCCTATATTTAACTGATCATTATTCGACATTATCAGAATTATTAATTTGATCAAGAGATTAAATTTTATAGTGTTTTGGCCATGTAAGAATAGATCTGATGAATCACCACAAATAAAAAATAGAGAGAAAAATCTAACAAAGTAACTTGGTCTTTCCATTTTATCAACATTAATACATGGCGAGTCCGTCATTGCATTTAATACATGGGTAATTTGGGAACAAATCCATTTTCTTCGATGTGTCGATGCTGTCGCTATTGGGAGAAATGAACGGCAGTTGTGAAGCAATAGGAATTATACTCAGGTCATTCTTTATTAACATTTTATAATAGTTTACTTTCGTGAATAGTGCTAACTCTTTAATAATAATTCAAAAAAATTCTGAATATTCAAATGTATGCAACAATAATAAAGATGAACTACGAATGTCTCGGTCCTTGTATATGAGCTATAATACGCTTGCGGAAAGTCAACTGTGATCAAGAAAGCTAAAAAAATCAAACATTATTTTAGCTAATGTGTGTAAGAATGTAAGAGGTTGAGCAGCACAAAAATTAAATCTTCCCAGACAAATATTGTATTGACCACTATAAGAAGACTTTTTACCTCCATCTTTTTGAATTATTAGCTTTATTTGTAATACGAAGATGTCTGTAAGCTATTGCACTTCATCTACTTCATAATACTTACATTTTACCCCAAAAAGAAAAAAAAATCAAATATTATTAGTGCTTCATTTTTAATCTTTGCAAAATGCTGATTTTCACACAAACGATCTACACACTTTGACTGGACACAAGCATGAGCTCAGCACCAAAGAGCATGTGGGAGAACTTCCTTGGGAAGTTTCTTTGTATCCACCCACCAAAGAATATATAAAACACATTATCGGGATTACAAGTCATACTTGAGGGAGTAGGTGTTGCATTATTTATACATTTAATATTAAAAATTGAATAATGAGATAAGTGCAAGTAGGTACCAATTGATTCCTTGCAGTACATATCAAGTCACCCAAGAGGGTTCCTCATGAATAAGAAATTGCTCCATTTTTTCTTCTTCTTTTTACGAAAAAAGCATTTCTTTATGATAGGTGAATCCGTGGGTTGTACTTGTCGACATTTTCCTAATATTTTACACTGCTAATACTAGGTTTTCATACAATCTCATGCGACTTTAAAACAACGTTCACTTTCACCGCCCGCCACAGCAATTACAACCAGACATATACATAGATATTAAAATGCCAAAAAAGAAAGAAAGAAAGAAAGAAAGAAAGAAAGAAAGAAAGAATAGGTGAAGCTTGTCTTTGGTTGAAAAGAATGCTTTAGATGTTGATTTTTCATTGACATTAGTGTGAAGATACCTTGGGTTTTAGTTTTTGGCCTTTAGAAAGAATGTATTGATACAAATTTTTGCTTAAAGTTTTCACTAGAAATAACAAATTGAATGACAAATTATTCAAAAAGAATGAAGAGCAACTTGGTCCCTCCATTTCATTCTACTCTGTTACTGAGCATTTCAGAATAAGTTGACAAAAAAAAAAAAAGAAAAAAAAAAGAGAGAAAAATCCAAGGTTAGTGAGATCGTCATCACAAGCTCCCCAACATGTTGAGACAAGAAATCTGTCCACTCAACGGACGCACAGCAAGGTAACGCCGCACTAACCGTGTCGAGGTTTGCTCATGACCCAAAGTGAACTCACACAGAGAGAAAAAGGTTATAGGCCATGGTGGCCACGTGGTCACACTATTTGTGATCCGCAAATCTAGGCGAAGATTTCAAAGTACATATATCATTAGTTGGACAACTTTTTTGGATGACATTTCTTTTGATTCTATATATTTTTTCAAGAAGAATTTCACGAAAAAAACACAATTTTTAAAAAATAGGAGAAATCGAACTACTATAATGTGTCCCTTGTTGTTTGTCCTATTATAAAAAGTGTGAAAGAGCAAAATTTTCAGAGTGTATATCTCATCGCTCTGACAAATTTTTGTGCGATCTTTTTATTTTTTATTTTTTATTCTATGTAACTTTTGCAACAACTTTGAGAGGATGAGACTTTTAGAGTGTGTCTCATCACTTTGACAAATTTTTTTAGCACAATTCTTTTGATTCTACATAACTTTTCAGAAAGAATTTTATGAAAAAATATGAAATTTCAAGAAAATATGAGGAATCAAGGTTTGTATAGAACTGGACTTATGAAATGTGTGCGCCATGAATAGAGAAAGCCTCATGACCTTATTTTGCAAAGACTCTTAAATGCTCAAGTCTGTATTTACTAATGTCATGCATGCGTTAACTTAGATGATTGTCTATGTAAAGAAAATGGACAATTTTATGCACAATGAAGGATAATGAATTGGGGTATGAGAGATACACTAATCATACCTTGTTATGTCATTTAACCATTTAACACATGGGTAATTTGAAATAAATCCATTTTCTTTTATGGAGAAACGAAAGAGTGAGACAAAGATTGGTTTTAAATTGATAGATAGAAGACATATTTCAGTGGAAAGTCCCATGTCTTTGTCCATTCACATCTGCTAAAGTACTCGGATTACAGGTGAAAATATTTCATCTTGTAAATCATGTATTAATTCTTGGTAAAAAGATAATGTATATATCTTGTATTCATCATGTATTAATCAACGGATGGGCAACGTTGCAATTTTTCTACTTGCAATGGAAAAACAGAACGTGGGTCTGCGAAACTTTTAACGCAGAACAGAGATGGGAGGGGAGGACGCCATTGCTGGCGGATTGTACAGATGGCGGGTGGAACTTTATGGAGCGAGACAGAGTCATCATCAAATCACTGCGCGAAAGCTGGATGAGATTTAACCTTTTTACGTACAATCGGGACCTCTTGTTGTAGGTTGCGGACAAAACACACGACTCGCCGAAAAGGAACTCGAAATTGTCCGGTCTTGAAATGTCACTGTTCGGGAAAGCAATCGGCATTTTGTCAGGGCGTGTTCCTCGGGTACTCCCCACATGGGAGTGTCTGGGAACGCATGGCTTGGCTCAATCACGTGTACTCCGTTGGAAAAAATGATCTAGGTGGTCGTTAGGTAGACCGAAGTGCCAGCTTTCGGATGTATCACGGATTCGATTAGCCAATTTATGAGATTTTGTGATGATAGATAAATCTTGCGACATCCTAAATTAGCATGATGCGTTTCTAAGCAGTGCCAAAGCAGGTAGGGCGTGATCGGATCGAATGAGAATGCGTCGACGGCCAACCAAGATGGAACTATCTACTCTCATATCAAAGCCAGCCAGGTTAGGCATGTTGGATGTCGATTCACCATTAATCGAGGCCACTTGAGTTGCCATAGCGCCCGCTGGTGATTCTAACGAGGGGACGTGCGATTAGAGCTAGTTGGGTTTTCTTGGCTCCATTGTGCAGGATGGCATTTTACTCTGTGTAGTCAAGATTAGGGATTTGAGGCGTGAAATGCTGATTGTACGTTTTAAAAGCAGAGGATGTTAATCGATACGATGGTTAAACTTAGAAGATGGTTTTTGTGATTATCCCAAGTTAAAAAAAAAAAACACCAATCACCCAACGCATGCATGCTCACAAATTACAATCGGACTAGATCGGTCCGGCTGCTAGGCCCAATATTTTTCTATGGGCCTATTTCCATGCTTGGAAGATCATCTTCCCCCAAGCACTTTGCAACCCTTCAAAACTCGGTTGAAATGAATGCTTTCGACCGGACACTACTACTGCTCTGTATACGAAAGAACAGAACAATTTTCCCCGGTACTGGTAGATTTTTGAAGAAGTTTGTTTAGTTGTCGACGGATATCAACGGAGAAATTACTGGTTACATATTTTCTTGGAATATATTGGTAACTTACCACCAATACTTTTAGAAAATTTTAATTCTTTTCAACAGTTTGCAAATTTAAAATTTTTTTTTATTTGAAATGTAAGATTCATTTATAAGATGACGTACAAGAGTTTAGGGACATTCCCTAGCATTATAAAGATATTTAAGAATGTGAAAGAATGGAGTGAGGGAGTCTCCATATGGTAGCTAATATTATATTGTTTGGGAATGGTTTTTGTAATGTGAATGGGGACATAATTTGACTTGCTTTGGAAACGTCTATAGTTACGTTCCATCTAAATGCAATAAATAGTTTCTAAGAAAGTTACCTTGAGAAGCCTTTGCTGTCAAGTCCTTGCTTTTGGTAGCTCTAATCATCCATTGGAGTTCATCATTTCATCCTCCTAAAAAATAATGGATTCCGTATTGTATAAGGATAATATGCCATATGCTTCCAATCCAGGTGCAGTGAAAGAATAGATGATTCGATTTTCCAAACCAACCAAACACAAATTACAATGGATTCTCACCATAGGCATCCAACATGATATGATCTCCGCTATTGGTAATCTATCTATACAAACTAGTCACCCAATAAAATTATGTTTGCTAACCCCACTTATCCATTTAGTTGATACCATCCCACAGCCGGTCCCATGCTCTTGAGTTTATTGTATAACTTTTTGTAACAATAACTTTGCCTAGATATGGCTGAAGATAAAGTCAGTCTTAATTTAAGAATACCATGCCAACTCCATGCCATATTACCTTTGATTTCAAGCTGCATAGTCAAAATGTCTCTACATTTGGTACTATGAACCCACTTACTTCATAAGGAAGACAAATGGAAAATTTATGAGTCTCTAGAGCTTGCAGCCCAAGAAAACTTTGTTCCATAGATTTAGATCGAGCAACCCTAGTTTTCCCTCTCTTTTTGGCAAGCAAACTATTTCCCAAACAACTTTATGCAATGGGGGCCTTCCTAGTTCCATAGATTTAGATCAAGCAAACTTATTATTCTTTATTTTACCAGTGACTAACGTTTACTTTTCTTGATTTTACATATTTTTATTGGCTTACCTACTTTCAATTTGAGTTACTTGTCAATATTTATTTGATTTCTTTTTATCTATCAATTTTTATTATCGCTTACCAACTTGTATTCATCTTTGTTAATGATGATTAGTTAGGTGTCTAACCATGGACCAAAAATCATCTGACTTTTTTGTTTTTTAACAGTTTGCATGCTTATTTGCCCCTATTTCAGTCGTTGAAAAATTCTTTTTAGGAAAAAAAGACAATGGAAGTGTCATAATTTTTGTACGATATTCATTTTGGTGCCAAATTTTTCGTCAGATCACTTACACGCCAAATTAGAGAAAAACCATCACTTAAGTGTCTTTGACTATAAATTTCAGCAATTTATCCCTGTGGTTTCTTTTTTTTTTTTTTTGTGAAATTTTAATCTCTATGTTGCTTTTTGAAAAAAAAAAAAAAAGTCCGACATGGGCGATGATGACTTAAAACTCATTCTCTCTCTCATCCAAGAACAAAGATTGCTTGGCTTAAGTTCAAGCTCTCAACAATGAAGGATTCCTCTTCAATGACGACCAAACCGCTGCAAATACAGCTCCAACTCCACCGGCGGCAATGCAACCATTCCTCTCTCCCAACCTCTCCCTCAACATCACCACATTCATCTCCTCCTATTCAGTCCGCGGCTCCGTGGCCTTCATCGACGACTGCTCCAGCCTCCTCGCCCCTTCTGCAAGTTCTACCTCTCCGTCGACTTCCTCACCTCCCAGCTTCCCGTCATGGGCATCCGCAAGGGTGACGTTGTCCTCCTATTCTCCCTCAACTTCATTCCCTTCCTCAAAATGCTCCTGTAAAAATTGAAATTCCTGTGAGACAAAATCATACGAGTGAAGTAGTAGGAGCTTTATTACAAGTTTCAATTACTAATTTTATCCCAAATCCATGATTATAAAGTTAAGGTATGAGATGAAGTTCAATTTTTCCCCAAATCATCTATTGTGAGGTCAAGGTTTGAGGAAAAAGGTTGAATTTGGGTAAAACATGTGTCAAATGGCATCATTTTTTGTTATTAATACTAATTGGACATGCTGGTGAGTCACATTAATCAGAACAACATTGCCATGTCAGATTTTCTGTGTCTTGAATTAGAATTGACACTTAAAGTGATTTGTTTTTTTAAGTGGCACTTAAGTGATCTTATGAAAATTTTGGCACCAAAGTAAACGTTAGTACAAAAGCTGTAATACTTATACCATCATTTTTCCAAAAAAAAAAAAAAACAGAGTTAATAAAACTTACTACTGTGGATTGAAAAAATCCGTACTTTTGGCAGGGTTTGCACATTGTTTAAAGGATTCTAACAGGGGCATCAGAAACCATTTAGTTTCTTGATCTAGAGGCACACGTTTTAAGCAATTGACATGAAATTTGACTGTTAATGTAAGTCCCCGTGTCCATCGAAAACGAGCAGTTTTCGCCCACAAAGTAAGAAGCATTCCAAGACAATGGAGACAACCTTAATAAGCTTAGCTTATGTTCTCTTTTCTGGCCCTTCTGTCTGTCGTAGTGCTAATTAAACCAGTCGTTCCTCCTCGTATACGTCCTACGTGCACTCAAGGGATCGATTTGTACCGTATCTTGCATGAGCCAAGATGCGCTTGGTCTCGTTTCCATCAAAACGTGACCAAAACTAGAGTATCTCACCACAGGCTTAGGAGTAATCAACGATGATTGTAGTTATTTCAACATTCATTCTTTAGCCAAAGTGGCCCATCCCCATCGCTACATAGACAAATCCCTCACGACCCAAAATGATTATATCGACTCTCCTTCTTTGTCTTGAGAGGTTAAAAACTAATTTTAGGTACCTCAAGACAAAAGGAGTGTACAAGGAAATCGAGATGGCAGCACCAAGGGAGATGAAGAATAGGCGGTCGCTCCTGAGCCGGGTTGACTCGTACGTTGCTGACACCCGGGTCGGGAAGCAGTTCAAGCTCACGGAGCGGAACACCACCTTCAGCACCGAGGTGCGGGCCGGCACGGCCACCTTCCTCACCATAGCCTGCATACTGGCGGTGAATGCCAGCATCCTGACCGACTCGGGCGGCACTTGCTCTGTCAAGGACTCCATCGAGCTCTTCTCCAACCACGCAATTCCTGTGTCGAGCTGCACTGGCCCGACCCACCAAATCGTCTTGCCTGACGAGTCGTGCAAATTTCCCCCGATGGACCTAATCGTGGCCACCACAGTGTCATCTTTAATAGGGTGTCTCCTGATGGGGACGTTGGCCAATCTTCCCTTAGGCTTGGCTCCAGGCATGGGCACAAACGCCTACTTCGCTTATACCGTGGTCGGGTTCCACGGGTCTGGTAAAGTACCTTATAAAAGTGCCCTCGCGGCCATATTCATCGAAGGCTAGATCTTTCCTCTGCTGTCGGCGGTCGGATTACGAGCAAAACTCGCACAGCTGGTCCTGAAGACCGTCCAGGTTTCCTCGATGGCGGGTATCAGCTTGTTTCTCGCATTCATCGGGTTACAAAACAATCAAGGAATCGGACTCATTGGCTACAGTCCTTCGACTCTAGTCACGCTTGGAGGCTGCCCTATATCTTCTAAAGTGGCTCTAGTCCCTGTCGTGATGTTGGCCAGTGGCACAGGTGGCATGGCGCCTCAAGGCACTGTTTCAGGTGAGATATCCATTTAGCCAATCGAGTCACTCAATCACATATAGATAACTTCCTGAAAAAGTACAAGATGACATACTTAGGTGGAGAAGTATTATGCATACCTTACATACAAGATGTCATTATCATGACATATCATCATGGCCAAAGTACATCTCAATGGCTCATCAGTTTTTTAGGACGATATATCATGATCTTTAGGACAAATTAAGATGACTTGCCTTTCCTAAACTGCTTAACAACGAATTACGTGGGCTCACTAAGTAATTCTCCGTATTAGGTGACATAATGTGCTTGGGTAATCGCATGGAAAGCCCAACCTTATGGCTTGGCATAGTAGGGTTCATAATAATCGCATATTGCCTGGTGAATAACGTCAAAGGGGCGATGATATACGGCATCATCTTCGTCACGGTCGTCTTCGTGGCTCCGGAACACCGCCGTCACAGTGTTCCCGGACACACAGCAAGGGAAGTTGCACTACCAGTACTTCAGGCAGGTTATGGACGTCCACTCGATCAAGACCACGGCCGGAGCTTTGAGCTTCAAGGACATCGACAAAGCCAGTTTCTGGGAGGCTCTAGTGACGTTCCTATGTGTCGACATACTCGACACCACGGGGACACTGTACTCGATGGCCAAATTCGCCGGCTTCACAGATGCAAATGGTGACTTCAAGGGCCAATACTTTGCTTTCACGTCCGAGGCATCGTCAATCATAGTAGGGTCGCTACTCGGGACTTCACCTGTGACAACATTCATCGAATCGTCGACGGGGATCAAGGAAGGCGGCCGGACTGGGCTAATGGCAATAACCGTGGCGGGTTACTTCTTCCTGGCCTTCTTCTTCAGGCCGTTGCTTGCCTCGATTCCCGTGTGGGCGGTGGGGCCGCCACTTATCCTGGTGGGGGTGCTTATGATGACATCGGTGGTGGAGATTGAGTGGGAGGACATGAGGCAAGCGATTCCGGAGTTTGTGACGATAATCCTCATGCCGTTGACGTACTCCATAGCCTATGGCATGATCGGCGGCATCGGGATGTACGTCGTCTTGCACGTCGGAGACTGGGGCCGGAAAATCTTGGGGAGGTACGAGATTTGGAGACACATGGGGCAATGCAACCCGGGCAACGAGGCTTCGAATGGGAATGAAAACAGCATTCGCGGGCGTGACAAGGTTCTTGAAGCTTGGTTCAAACGTAAATATGAAGTGCACAAAAAAAACAAATTGAAAAACACCGTTTCTGTTTTGCTTTCGATAGCGAATGATTCAACATTTTTTTGGGATGACACTGATGAGAATACTTAAGTGTAGACTTAGCCATACGTCACGTTATTTTTCTTCCTTGTTTCTGGTGTGAGATCAATGAATACATGTAGTTTTGGAGGATCTTGGTCATTGAAATTCTCGTGTTTGGTTTTGGATCGAAGATCTTCAAAAGGAGTCAACACGCATCCAGGGCAAACCAGTTTGGAAATTCGTAATTCTTCCTTTTGCAATCTTTCGATACATCTCCATGAGATTTTAGAATCCTGAAAGGGGAGGTAACCAGCAAATAGAACAGAAAAGATCACGCCGCACGCCCAAACATCAGCTTTGGATCCATCACAGCCCTTTGGACGGAGTAGCATTAGGGGTCCCAGAAGTCGCGCAGCAACCTATCTGGACAATTTGATATAGTGAGCGTGCTGAATCAAAAGTCCGAAACCTTTCAAATTTCCCATTCTCATCGGAGAACAGATTCTCTGGTTTCTAGGCACGGTGACAGATGCCTCGGATGTGACAACCGACAGCAGCAATTTAGCTGTCGAAAGTGTCTCTGGGCGACGGCCTTCAGTTTCCCTTTGGTCACCTTGTTGAATAGCTAGCGGCATTCAGCCTTTTCCATGACAAAGTGAATCTACGCCTTGGTGGCCATGACCTCGTGAAGCTCCACCACATGCGGGTGCCTAATTAGTCTCATGACCGAAATCTCTCGCTTAATCTGATCAATTCTTCCAACTTTCAAAACCTTCTCTTTGTCGATCATCTCAGCAGCAATGCTCATGTTCACGAGCCATTGCAAGCCTTAATTCCCCCAGTCTCGATACATGTTCAAAACACAAAAAGTTAAAACAGTCGCAAGGTTTGCAAGTGCTCATTTCAGCGACTCTGATACATAGAGCCAAAAGCAATCACATAAATCAAGTGCACGACTGCAAAACTCACATACAGATCATCTTTAGTACTAAACACATTCACCCATTGCTCGCATTATAGCGAAGAACAAAATCACTGGGATTTCTTTCCGCAAATCTTCCTTGAGATATTGGAGGGGGAGACAGGTCAAGTGCAGAATCAATGTCTGAAGTGCCTCACATTAGTGAAAACAAGCGAGCAAATCTTCCTTGAGATAAGCGAGAAAGTGCAGCCATACATTAGTGAAAACAAGCGAGACGCCATACAACATTCTATGGCGTCCTGATCTCTGATGCTTCCGCCAGGTTCTGCAATGACAGCAATCCCACTCTGACAAGCTTCTTCTACTGCATCGTTCCAAGCTGCATATGAACAGAACAAAGACCCATCATGGACGGATAACAGACATTCAGCTTATTAAATCCACCTTGACATTAAATGCGAGACTTCAGTACAAGCATGTGAATCACAGTTTAGGTATTGACTTCCACATGTCATTTTCTAAAATGTATCCCTGATCACCTAACCGTTTATGGATGTTAAGTAAGAGAAGTACATAACATAAAACAGTTGTCCCATCGGCAGCATAATAAGCCACGCCATTAAAGCCAGCGATGGGTTTTTCCCACTGATAATTGTGGGCTATTCCATCACCATCACAAGTAATATAAGAAAAATTAGCTTGATTTTTACCAAATGGGAAGAATGCATCACTTGCCAAAGCTGCCCCCTTGACCTCCTCTCCTGATTTCCTCATAGCTATCCTCAAACTCTCCAAACGGTTTGGTTGTCCGCTTCCCATGCCCAACATGCACTTGTTCTGGCCACAGTCAACAAAATAGTATTCAGCTCTCCCATCAACTTGCAAGCAAAAGAGAGAGAAAACAAAAGTGGCATTACAAAAGTACCTTTGCTATGACAATGGCATTGCTCTTGACATGCTTAACGCAGAGCCATGCAAACTTAGCATCCTCAAGCTCACTTTCCTGAGGAGTTGTCCCTGAGACCGCATTGAACTGGATGTCTGCGGGAGTTAAATCATCGGAATCCTGAGCCAACCACCCCCCACCGACCTGTCTCAGTGAAAGCTTCCCTTTCTTGTTCTCCTTTGCTTCAAGGATCCTCAACGTTTTTGATTTCCCACGGAGAACCTCTAGCCCCTTCTTTGAGTACTTTGGTGCCACCACAATCTCATAGAACATCCGAGTTTCACCATCCGTTGGGCTTCTGAACTCCCGGATTTCCCTGGCCAAGTTCTATATGCACAGTACAGCATTGAGAGGATAGTGTTGGTGTTCAGCTTGATCAACATTAGCAAGTGAAATATTATAATCCTGAATCGACAATAGGAGATCCGCATCTACACCACTATTTTTGTTTCATTTTTGAGGAATGCCCGTGCTGAACAATGTTTAAGTTTACTCACATGCTCCTTGTTATTCATCAGCGAATTATCATATGGTAAAGAATGTGACCATAGGCCTAACATTTGCCTTAGTTCTTAGCTCAAACTAGTCAACTCAAGAATGAGCTTCCACTTTGAGGCTACATGAATAAAAAATGATAAGTCTCTTTCAGTTTGTTATATTTGGATTCAGTGAATCTGCAATATGAGGAAATAAGAATTTTTATTTCACTTACATAATGAAATAAGAATTTACCTCATCAATTTCTACATTGAAGGCCACTATACCACCAAATGCACTGACTGGATCCGCTTTGACTGCTAATCTGTATGCTTCAAGAATATCGCTGCGGGAAGCCACCCCACAAGGATTTGTGTGCTTTACAACGACACATGTAGGGTTGCTAAACTCAGATACACAATTCCATGCAGCATCTGCATCCAGATAATTATTATATGACATTTCCTGCAGCATCGGTACATAATTCACAACAAATAAGAGATAGATCTGCTATCGTTATTACGATCTGTTGATGAAGAAAAAGAACTTTGTGGGACAAATGACTCCTGCAACTGCTCAAACACTTCTAAAGAGCATCTAATCTCATCTCAAAGACATGCAGTTGAATGGTTTAAAAAGGAAGCCAATTAGTCCCCTTTAGCGCTGATCTCCTTTGAAAAACATATTAGCATTTACTATAACTTAACAAATATCAGCATTTTACTATAGCTTAGCAATCTGCACACTCAAATATACAGATAGTTGACCTGGAAAAGAAAAGAAACTAGAAGCTCCTTAAGAATGATTCATAGAATTTTATCACTGCCAACCAAACCACAAGTTTGAGCTACCCAGTTAGACGGAGTAGTTTGGTATTTAAATGCTCTATATTTGCCACAAGAGACAGGCTAGCATTTTACCAAAGATTAAAGGGTTGAAGATCACTATGTTGAAGAAGCAAATAAAGTGCCTGAGAGATTCGAAATGGGGACCTCTTGCGCTGATACAATATTGATTCCATAAGGCCTTTGTCAATTTGTCAAAAAGTTTCAGCTATTAGAAGAAGGCACGGTCTGTTGATTTAATTCTCTAACAAGATCCATTTTTAGAAATTGCCTCCTCTATCTCATGAAATTTTAAAAGCTAGATAATTTCTAGATCCATTTCAATATCAGCATCCTCAAAAGATTGATTTAGATTTAAACATATAACAATCAAGGACTCACCTTTCCATGATGTTGGATTGCAGTCGCAATACCACCTCCATTAACCTCAGCAAGACTCTTATCCACATAAAATGCAGCCTTCTGGTGGGGATTTTCACCATAACGAAGAGAACTTTTCAGAGATAGAGGCACTGTTAAGCTGGGAGGGAATTTCTCTATCAAAAAGAAGAGTAGTCAACCTCTACATAATCAGTTCAAAAACTAACGGAGTAACACAACCACTAAAATTACCAATCTCCAAAGGAAACAAACTAAAGGATGCATCCGAACCAAGTTTCTAAAAAAGCCCCTCATTTGCATGTGTTTAGACCCACATGCATTTTTAAATGCCCTAGCAGCTATGACATCAATTGAGAACATGAACCAGATAAATACCTCCAGTTGTTTGTCTCCAAAGCCACTCTGACACTGCAGAATCATAGGAAGCAACATGTTCAAAGGCCTTCCAAGCAAGTTTTCTACGGAACTGTTGATCATCTCCATCACTCTTCAGGAACTCCAGCAGTGCAGGGTAGTCATGTGAATCAACCACAACAAGGACATCCTTATGATTCTGTTAGGAGACAAATGTTGACATCAATTCAGATTATAAGCATATATAATGGTACTCGATGCAAAACTACAGAAAAATCTACCACATGCATATTGATATTAGACATACCTATTATAGTATATTATTTAACAAGCATCACAAGAGAAATTGTTGTTTTAGCCAAAAAGCAGAAGAAATCATTCCCCAGATAGTAAGAAGAGAGCCTGGTGATGCAATCTCAATGTAAAAGTTACCATGCTCTCAATCAATTACATGTCTCAGTAAACAGTGCCATTGTAGCAAAGTTTGCATAATATCAGCAAGCCCACTGTGACTGAAGACACCAATAAAATCATATTCCCACATACATCCAAATTGATGAGCAAGGAGGTCAAAAATGAAACATAAACAAGTGCATGCTCAATAACAATGAACATGAACATTGAATAGTGAAAAACCTTTGCAGCAGCTCTGATCATGGCAGGACCACCAATATCAACATTCTCAATTCCATCTTCAAATTCAATATCAGCCGCAGAGGTAACTTTGTCATAGAAAGGATACAAATTAACCACCACTACATCAAAAGTACCTGCACAAGTTCCATCTTGCATTTAGTATAGTAAAATGATGCTAAGAACATTATTTGTTTGTCCTCAGAATTTCCAAGTTGAAAAACTGTCAGAATGTTACTTCAAACATTAGCATGTACAAGTATATGAATTTGTTTGTGAACACCTTAAATGCAGATTGCATAAACTTACAAGACCATAAAACCCACAAGAAAACTCACCAATTCCATGTTTATTAAGAGCCTCCATGTGATGCTGTTGATCTCTCCTAGCAAGGATTCCTCCATGAATATGGGGATGCAAGGTCTTTACGCGACCATCCAGCTGTTAAATAGAGTAATGTGACATTCCCAAGTTAAAATCTAAATCGTTTTGCCAAAAGAAGAATCTTCTCTATGTGGTGTGTGCCTGGTTGCAGGGAAAATAGATGAAATTATCATATGTGATTGTTAAAGAGGGAAATCCTCTGTCAAATGTCTCAAAAGACAGAGATATCACAACCACTCACAAAGAGACAACCATGACAAATACTTGGAATGTACAAACTGAAAATAGTGATCTTGAAAATCCAAAAATACGGTCTCAGTAGAGGAACTCTTGAAAATCTTTGATAAGCATTAATGACTTGAAATTGATTTCTTTGTCATGAGCTGGAAAGTTTGGGCTGTCTGAAGTGGTTAAGGTATCTGATCTATGCCACCATTGTCAAGAATTGATGTAGCATGATAATGTTAGCAAAAGCTGTGAAGATCCTAGATAAACAACTTGAAGCAATGAGGGATTTCAGGTTATATGGCATCAGTGCAGTGCCAATCTTGACTGTTGTCATCACTTGTTATAATCAGCCTCCTAAGATGAGGTAACTAAAGAAAGAAAAGAACAAACAATGCAAGTATGGGACAAAGAAAATAACCATCTCAGGGAAACAGGTAAGCTGTTCCACTTTGGTGACGGACAACCCGGCATTTTCCAGAGCAGATGCAGTTCCTCCAGTTGAGACAACAGCATACCTAAATGTTTTAATCGGTTAAGACAAAGTGAACACTCAATGTGCCAACCCGACAAGTACTTATACTATGCGCACCCCTGTATAAAAATACCATCCACAAGCAACGAGACGTGTCTTAAATCCAACAAAAACAGTGAGGCTTCAGCACCTAAGCTACACACACAAATGCGCATGCCCACGAACACGCACACAAGAAAAATGTGCAAGTTAAAGTCCTCACCCCAATTCCTGGAGGCCCTTTCCAAGAAAAGCCAAATCAGTTTTATCAGACAAAGATATCAATGCCTGCTTGCCCCCTGAACGTTGAAGAAAGGAAAAAAAAATCAGATTTTTTGCATTTACAAAAGGGCACACGCCCAGGAAAAAAGAACGACGACCCTCTTCATAATCTGGAATGATAAGATCAACGAAGAAGCTAAAGACGCGAGAGAAAAAGAGGGGTACGAGGAGCAGAAGGGCGCAGCTCCTTGTCGGGTGCGGATAGAATCTCAGCCTCGGCAGCCATGGCTTTAATCGGAGGAGCAGCGCGCCACGACGAAGACGATTGAAGTCGAACACAGACCACAGGTACCTGCAACCCGCATGAGGCAAGACGGAGAGAAAGCAGATAGAGTCGAGAGCTGAGACCAAAACCCACACAACGAGAGAAGGACAAAACGAAAAGAAAACAAAAAGTTTGAGATTAACGAATTGAACCGGAATTTCTACCGGGTGAGAGGTGGAAAGGCGAGTTCTGGTCCGGTGAGTGGTGGTGGAGTGAAGCAGAGAGCTTCGGGAAGGCGGCGGCGGCGGCGGAGGAGGAGGTGGAGGAGGTGGAGGCGGCGGGAGAACCCAACATGCTTTACTCTGCTGTGCTGACTGTTGTGTTTTGCTTTGCGAGTGTTCAAGCAAACCCCTCACCTTTTCGCGCGGCGCCGGAAGACTGTCGTGTGCACGTGCGAGAGGCACAAAGGAAAGATGCTAAATGCCTTTGAAGTTGCACTTTTCTATCCTGAGAATAAATTTTGCTAATTAATGTTGGAGATATAGTTGCCACGCTTGGATTAATTGAATTCCTAATTATGAAGAGAACAAAGAACGAAATACTCTTTCTCACCCACTCACGCATGGCTGCATTGGTTGAGAACTAGCCTCTTGACCGTCAGGTCATAGGTCTGACTCCTAGAGTCCGTCACAATTCCCAAAACAGTTCCGTGACTTAAGCGAGGGCCCCGGCTAATGGTTGCTCGGTCAATCTCTCATGAGGTATAGTGAGTACTGTGCTTCTGTAAAATGAGCTAGGTCGAATCTCGACATAAAAAAAAAAAATACTCTTTCTCAAGTATAATAATTGAACCTTACGATAAATTTTTATGATCACGAGAGTTTAAATAACACTTAGGTACGTTTGCTAATGATTATGTATAAAAATTGTTTCTCGGAACGATTTTAATAACTGCACAATTTTTCTGTTCCTAGAATAGAAAAAGAACAAAAATACATTTGATAAAATTGAATAATTTTTTTGTTTATTTTAATTTTTTAATATTTAATTTTATTTTTCCTTTTTTTTTCTTTTTGTCGGCCTTGCCTTGGTTGGGCTAGGCCGAGCTCGCCCGACCATCGACTAGGCTCAACCTTGCCGAGCCACCACCAGGCGCCCAGCCAAGGCAAGGCAGACCTCACACTAGCAATCACCTAGTGATGGCTCGGCGAGGTTGAGCTCGCCCAGCCAAGGCAAGATCGAGCCTCGCCAAGAGCTCCGAGGTTGTCGAACACGGTCGGTCGCTCAATGATTGGTGGCGACCAACCAAAGAAAAAGAAGAAGGAAAGAAGAAGAAAAGAAAAGAAAATAAAAAAAATAGAGAGAAAATTTATTTTTCGAAAGTGTTCGAACAAGAAACAAGTTTTTCTTGTTTTATTCCAAATTTATTTTTAAAATAGAAACAAGTCCGGAAAAAAAACGTAAATAAATGCGATTATGTTTTTTTTTTGTTTTAAAGAACAAAAAAAAATAGAAATTGTGTTCACGACAAAAAAAAAAAAAAAAAAACACAAATAAACACACACTTAGTCGTCCAAATTCAGGCCCCACCCGGTTTGAGGGTGGTGAATGACCGGCAATTTCGATAGATTGGGTTACGTCCGGTTGCCCTGCACATCTCCGAACCGGGATCCTCGGAAAATCAGCGCAGCTCGAAGCAAATCAAAATAAAACTCAGAGACACTCACCGTGGGGAGAGGCACGCGTCAGTCGAGGGTCGGCGGTCGAGGCCCGAGCGCGATTGTCGATCGTCGTCGTCTTGTCGGGTCGGAGCTCGAGGCTAGCGCACGTCTGTCTCTTTCTCTCACTCCACGACTCTTGCGACGCCGCCTTCTGGCTCCTTTGCGATCTGCTTCCGGCCAAGAAAAAGGTGGTACCGCTCACGTCCGTATGTGTGGAGAGGTTGCAGCCCAAAAAATACCAGAACCCTCTCTCTGTCCCTCTCTCTCATGCCAAGAACCAGCCCACCCAAGCTCTCTCTCTCGAGCTCTCTCGAGCTCTCTCCAGTAGAAAAACCAGAAAAGAAAAGAAAAAGGAAAAAGGCCCACCATCCGAACGTTGCCTCCTCGACCTTTATCCCCCTCTCGGTCCTTTCTCTCTCTTCTCCACTGCGACGCCCGCTCGCCCCGTGCCGCGCGACTTTTCCTATGCTGGCATCGCGAGACGCTTGTCGCCAACGTCCTCGCCATCCTCGCTTCGTACAGCCGTCCTTCTTCCCTGTCTGTCGCCATGCCGGGGGCCGAGGCGAGCCGTGGAGGAGAAAGAAGGGGGAGCGAACGGGCTGGGCTGAGGAAGAAAAGAGGTGGGCCGGACCATGTGCCGCATAGGGAAAAAATTCGGTGAGCCGGGTTGCGGGGAAAAATGAAAAGTGGGAAAGGAAAGGAGGGCCGGGGCAGGCCCAGGTCTGGCCCGGCCCTATTCAGCTTCTCTCTCTATCTTTTCTTTTTCTTCTTTTTTAAATGGAAATAAAAAAATAATAACTTTAATAATAATTTTATGGGTTAATCCCTGAAAACCCCAAACCGATAAATTTACCCCAAACTATTATTTTTGACTATGAAAAACCCCAAACTGGTAAATTTGTGACAAATTTATCCCGATTGACTATAAAAAAACCCTAAATTGGTACATTTATGACAAATTTACCACAAACTAATTTATTCGACTACAAAAAATTCTAAACTGGTAAATTTGTGACAAATATACCCTATGCTAAATTGGATTAATACCACAAAAAAATCATAAAAATTGTAAACTGTGACAAACGGAACGTAAAATCCTAAATTAGTATATTGGTTAACTGTTACGTGTCATTTAACCTAATAATTTGATAATAAAATTTAACGAAAACTAACATAGAGTAAATTTGTCACAAGTGTATCAGTTTGGGGTAAATTTGTCAAAGGTATACCAGTTTGGGGTTTTTGGTGGTCAAAAAAATAGTTTGGGATAAATTTGTCACAAGTGTACCCGGTTTGGGGTTTTAGGGTATTAACCCTAGTTTTATAGAGAAAAACTCAAAAAATTCAATGATTAGTACAAGTGATGCTAATGCTCTCAATGTCTATATGTGATGCAAATTATTTTTGCTAGGAGTTAAGAATTAGTTCCTAATTTTCTATGCGATTAAGTCAAAGCAAGATGTAGGTATCAACACTAGTCAAATGAGGAGTGGCGACCTTGCCGGGGCATCCCCAGCCCTTGGCAATGTCAAGCCTCGATGTGGCTAATAAGATTGACCTAACCCAGATCTAGTGAGATCAAACTCGCCTAACCACTAGTGGCCATGGTTGAGCAACACCAACCTCGTAGTGGCTTAACGAGGCCGAGCCTTGCCATGGTTGGATGAGACTTGACCTTGCCTTAGCTAGGGGAGATTGACCTCGCCTAGCCACCAATGAAGCTCGGCTTGATGACACTCCGATGGGGTCATTGGTCCTCATTTGGCTAGTTGTTGACCATTGCCGAGGCTTGCAACTGGCTTAAGGAAAAAAGAAGAAGAAGAAGAAGAAGAAGAAAAAAAAAAAAAAGAAAAAAAAAAAAGGGTTTGATTTTAGAGTTTCTCCAAAAAATAATGAAGCAATTTTTTCCAAAAAAATTAATTTAATTTTTAATTTTTATAAATTGTTGTGCAATTTTTAATATTATAAATTATAATTGATATTCTTTTCTCTTTTATATTTTAATTTTGAAGAATTTTTAATTTTTAATTTTTAATTTTTATTTTTAATTTTTAATTTTTTCGAAATATTATATTCAAGAAAGCAAGTTTGGACCGGGTAAACCCGATCCTGCCTGTCCACCCGCTCTGACTACTTTTTTTTTTTTTTTTCTAAAATCTCTTTCTTTTTTTTTTAATATCACTACTAATATTTCAATTAATTCTCCTTAGTTCTTTTTCTTTTCCTTTTCTTTTATTATTTTCTTTTCTTCCCCTGATGGTTTCCTCTGCACGGCCGGAGCCCCTCTTCCATTTTATAGTTTTCTATTATTATTTTTTTGCTTTTTCTTTTTTCCTCCCTTTTTTATCTTATTTTATTCCTTTCTCGAATTCTTCATCCCATTACCAAGAAATAAGACATTAAACCCAGAACGTCACAACCTGAGCTCATAAATGTGTTTCTACCGGAGATTAATTCAAGCTTGAGCTCAAATTTAACTTTCATAAAATCCAAACTTATGAGGCATGGATGTGCCCACTTGAACTCTTAATAATTTAAGCGAGCTTGAGTAGCTTGATTAGTTTGCACATAAAAAAGCAATTACAACCTGAGGTCGAAGAAGCACGTGAGAAAATACTAGTAAAACACCTGATCAAGTCAATATTGAGTGTAATGTATTTCATTCAAGTTGAGGCTTTTTCTTCAAATTGGGATAAATCCTTTTTTAATCCAGTTCATAATATTTATGCGATTGGATACCCAATAGAGCAAGCCATTACCACTTCGATAGATAGCTGGAGTTCACCATGACCGCTTCTTTGAAGGTCGAACTTATTACAAGTTCTTCACATTTTCCAACCATCACCAATCATTGCCACAACGTTGGTGGCCGCCAAATCCTCCAACACTTCCCGTGTCTCTCGCTTTTCCTCCTTTGTCTTCTACATATTACTCTCTTATTTTTCTTAGAATAAAACTAGTTTTTTTTTTTATACAGTATTGACTTTTACCTCTTTCAATAATAATAATAATAATAATAATAATAATAATAATAATAATAATAATAATAATAATAATAATAATAATAATAATAATAAAAAAATCATCCTAGCATACCACACCAACATACTAAGAGTTATTTAGGGACTTGACCGAGAATGGGGTAGAGTTGGAGGAGTTGATTCCCCAAATATATATAAGAATTAAAGGATCCAATTGCATAGGCAACATAAGTTAAGGAATTAAAATCGAACTTAATCCCACTAGCAAGGGAACATCTGTTGGCTGAGGCATTCAAAACATTATCAACTAGTAGCAGAAGTCCTTAAATAATTGTTAAAGTGAATAGGAAAATATAATTGTAAAGTTCAAGTATTATGTAAACTCTATCTACTAAAATAAATAAGTGCCAACTTTTCTTATGAATCTCAACCATTGTATTTTTTAACACAACTATTTTTTTCTTTTTATTCTGAACATTTCAGTCTTTTCCTTTCCATCAATCCTTTACTCCTTTCTCAGCTTTCTTTAAAAAAATTCCAGTCTTTTTCCAACGTTCGGATAAGATTATCAAGGCTAGGTTTAGTAAAGGTGGGCAATATTACTAATTTAATCCTAAATCTATGATAGATTCCAATGTAGTTCTATCATTTTCAATGGGTCAAATACATTTCTTAACTTTTGCGTCGGAGTCCAATATAGTCTTTGCTTGCCACTTTTCGCTTGAAAATAGTGATGATGCTTGCCAATTTTCACTTGAAAATAGTGATGTGGCAATTCAATCATCATTGGCTGTCCTGTGGGCTCAGCTGATGATTTACATGGAGAAATTTATTCAAAATGATTTTTGAGTAATTTTATTTGTTTTATAATTTTTAAAGTATTGATATGGTTTCAGACTTTTGAAAGTTAAACTCGCAGTATCTTCATAATAGAGCCTCCTTATTTGGAATAACTCTTATTGCAGGTGATTGAAACCTGCATCAGCCTCCATTATAAATTTCAACCCTCATATTTCATAACAGAATTTTCTTTGGTAAGGGTCATTTTATTTCAGACCCAATTACTTGCTACGAAATAATGTTCTGTCGTAGAGACGTATAATTAGAACGCCACAACATTAGAACTATATTGGAAAGGTTGAAAAATTCTGAATTATATTGAAATGCGTGTAATGGATATAAGACTGACTTAATATTTTTTCTTCAGGTAACTGCACCAGGAGTCTTAAAATTTGGAGTGTAAGTATACATGACGTGCTCAACGCAGAGCCATGCAGACTTTGCATCTACCAGCTCGCTCTCCTGCGGAGTCGTCCCTGAGACCGCATTGAATTGAATGTCTGTGGGAGTCAAATCATCGGAATCCTGAGCCAGCCATCCCCCACCGACCTGTCTCGATGAAAGCTGCCCTTTTTCAGTCTTCTTCGCTTCCAGGATCCTCAACGTTTTCGACTTTCCACGGAGAACCTCTAGCCCCATCTTTGAGTCCTTGGGTGCCACCACAATCCCATAGAACATTCGAGTTTCACCATCCGTTGCAAGGTTAGTGTCGATGTTCAGCTCAATCAACTGTATCAAGTGAAACATTACAACACTGACTCAGCAATAGGAGACCCGCACCTGCACCACTACCGTTGTTCCAATTTCGAGGGATGCCCATGCTGAATGAGGTTTTTAAGTTTCAAAAACTCGTGCTCCTTTTTATTTATCAGAGAATTATAATACATTACGGAATGTGACCATAGGCAGAACATTTATAGCCTAATTCGTAGCTCATAATAGTTGACTCAACAATGAGATTCAATCTGGAACTCTACGGGTTAAGAAATGAGAAGCCACTTTCAGTTTATTACACTTGGATTCGGTGGGTCTACCATATAAGGAAACTAGAATTCTCCCTTTGTAACTGACATAGTGAAATAAGTATATACCTCATCAATTTCTACGTTGGAGGCCACTACACCACAATATGCACTAACTTTTGACTGCCAATCTGTATGCTTCAAGAATATCACCACCGGAAGCCACCCCACAGGATTTGTATGCTTTACAATGACACATGTAGGGTCGCTAAAATCGGATAAGTAATTCCAGGCAGCATCCGCATCCAGATAGTTATATGGCATTTCCTGCAGCGTCAATACATAGTTCACAAAAAATGAGAGATGAATCTGCTATTGTTACCATGATCTGTTGATGAAGTAAAAGAACTTTATAAAAAAACTGTTCTTGCAGTTGCTAAGAGACTTCTAAAGAGCACCTAATCCCATCTCAAAGACATATGGTTATGATACTAAAAACGAAGCCAATTAGTCCCCTGCATCACTAATCTCCTTCACAAAACATTATTAGTGTTTCCTTATAACTAAACATTCTGCGCACTAAAATATACAGATAGTTGACCTAGAAAAGAAAAGAAACTAGATGCTCCTTAAGAAAGATTTGTAGAATTATGTCAAACTGCCAACAAAACCAAAAGTTGAAGCTACCTGTTAGATGGAGTAATTTGGTATATAAATTCTCTATATTTTCCATCACATACACTAGCATTTTACCACATATTGAAGGGTGGAAGATCATTATGTTGAAGAAGCAAATAAAGTGCCTGAGAGATTCGAAATAAGTACCTCCTGTTCTAATACCATATTGATTTCTTGTGGCCTTTGTCAATTTATCAAAAAGCTTTAGCTATTAGATGAAAATAGCGTCTATTATTTAGATTCAATAACAAGATTCAATTTTTAGAAACTGCCTCCTCTATCTAATGAAGTTTTCAAAGCTAGATAATTACTAGATCCGCTGCAATTTCAGCTTCCTCAAAAGATTGACCTTGATGTAAAAATATGACATTCAAGGACTCACCTTTCCATGATGTTCGATTGCAGTTGCAATACCACCTCCATTAACCTCAGCAAGACTCTTGTCCACATGCAGCCTTCTGGTGCGGATTTTCACCATAACAAAGAGAACTTTTAAGAGATAGAGGCACTGTTAAGCTAGAAGGGAATTTCTCTATCAAAAGGAAGAGTTGTCAACCTCCACATAAATCAGTTAAAAACTAACAAGGTAACACAACCTACTGAAATTATTGATTTCCAAAGGAAACAAACTAAAGCATACAAAGTCTCTAAAAATGCCCCTTACTTGAATGTGTTTAGACCTACACGCATTTTCAATTGCCTTAGTGACTATGACATCGATTGAGAACACGAACCAGATGAATACCTCCAGTTGTTTGTCTCCAGAGCCACTCTAACACTGCAGAATCATAGGAAGCAACACGTTGAAAGGCCTTCCAAGAAAGCTTTCTATGGAACTGTTGATCATCTCCATTACTCTTCAGGAACTCCAGCAGCACAGGGTAGTCATGTAAATCAACCACAACGAGGACATCCTGACGATTCTGTTAGAAGATAAATGCCAACATTAATTCAGATTAAGGGCATATAATGGCACTTGATGCAAAATTACAGAAAAATTTACCACGTGCATATTGATACATAAAGGCACAAAGCCAGCAACAATTCTTCAAAAAAAGTGCAACATATCAGACATATGTATTTTAGTTTATAATTTAACAAGCATCACAAGAGAAATTGTTGTTGTAGCATAAAAGCATGAGAGAAATCATTACCCAACTAGTAAGAAGATAATCTGGAGTCGCAATCTCAATGGAAAAGTTAACACCTTTTCAGTCAATTACATGCCTTAGTTACAAATGCCATCATAGCAAAGTTTGCTGGATATCCGCAAGCCCAGTGTGACTTAAGACACCAATACAATCATATTCTCTCATAAGTCCAAATTGAGATGCAATGAAGCAAAAACTGAACCATAAGCAAGTCTATGCTCTAATAACAATGAACATGAACGTGTAATAGTAAAAGACCTTTGTGGCAGCACTGATCATGGCAGGACCACCAATATCAACATTATCAATTCCATCTTCAAATCAACCACAGAGGTAGCTTTGTCATAGAAAGGATACAAATTAACCACCACTACATCAGAAGTACCTACACAAGTTCTATCTTGCATTTAGTATAGTAAAATTATGTAGGAGCATAGTAACGCCAAGAACATTATTTGTTTATCCTCAGAATTTCTAAGCTGAAAAATGGTCAGAATATTACCACAGGACAACTCACCAATTCTGTGCTTATCAAGAGCCTCCATGTGATGCCGTTGATCTCTCCCAGCAAAAATTCCTCCATGAATATGAGGATGCAAGGTCTTTACGCGACCATCCAGCTGTTAACTAGAGTAATGTGACATTCCCAAATTAAAATCTAAATCATTTTGCCAAAAGAAGATTATTCTGTTTGGTGTGTGTCCAGTTGCAGAGAAAAGAGATGAAATTATCATATGTGAATGTTAAAGAGGGAAATCCTTTGGTCAAAAGTCTCAAACGACTAAGATATCATAGCCTCCCACAAAGAGAGGCACCATGACTTCTTGAAATGTACTAATTGAATATTGTGATCTTGAATTTAGTAGGGAAGTAATTATCCATAGTGAAGGATACTAGCAAGCACAGTGCAAATCCGCATCTGATTTCTCTAGAGAATCAAGATTGAAGTGCACTCACTTTAACTTTTAGTAAGACAAGGACTATTTGCAGAGAAGAAGAAAAGAGATGCGCTAGGTTTCAATGGTTCAACAAGTTTGTAAGGATGAATGGATCTCAAAAGGGAGAAAAGAAAAGTTTGGGGCATCAGGTACTCTATGCCGCCTAAGGACAAATGGCACTCACATTCACGACAGAATGTCGAAAATACGGTCTCAGCAGAGGAACTCTTGAAATTCTTTGATAGGCATTAACGACTAGAAATTTTTTTTTTTTTGTCATGAGCTGGAGAGTCTGAAGTGGTTAAGTTATATGATTTATGCCACCATTGTTAGGAATAGACGTAGCATGATAACGTTAGCAAAAGCTGTGAAGATCCCAGAAAAACCACTTGAATCTGAGAGGGATTTCAAGTTGTATGGCATCAGTGCAGTGCCAATCTTGACTGTCGTCATCACTCATTACAATCAGCCTCCTAAGACAAGGAAACTAAAGAAAGAAAAGAATAAACAATGCAAGTAAGGGACAAAGAAACAAACCATCTAAGGGAAGCAAGTAAGCTGTTCCACTTTGGTGACAGACAACCCGGCATTTTCCAGAGCAGATGCGGTTGCTCCAGCTGAGACAACAGTATACCTAAATGTTTTAATCGGTTAAGACAACATGAACACTTGAATATGCTGACCCGACAAGAAATCATACCAGGCGCACCTCTGTATAAATATACTATCCACAAGCAGTGAAACGTGCCTAAAATCCAATCCAACAAAAACAGCGTGGCTTCAGCACCTAAGCTACACCACACGCACACGCACACGAACACGCACACAAGAGAAGTGTGCAAAGTAAAGTCCTCACCCCAATTCCTGGAGGCCCTTTCCAAGATAAGCCAAATCAGTTTTATCAGACAAAGATATCAATGCCTGCTTGCTCCCTGAAAGTTGAAAAAAAAAAAAAAAAAAAAAAAATCAGATTTTTTGCATATAAAAAAGAGCACACGCCCAGAAAGAAAAGAACGACGACACTGAAGCAGCCCTCTTCATAATCTGGAATGATAAGATCAACGAAGAAGTTAAAGACATGAGAGAAAAGAGGGGTACGAGGAGAAGAAGGGCGCAGCTCCTTGTCGGGCGCGGACAGAATCTCAGCCTCGGCAGCCATGGCTTTGATCGGAGGAGCAGCGCGCGACGACGAACACGATTGAAGTCGAACACACGCCACAGGTACCTGCAACCCCATGAGGCAAGACGGAGAGAAAGCGGATAGAGTCGAGAGCTGAGACCGAAACCCACACAACGAGAGAAGGACAAAACGAAAAGAAAACAAAAAAAAAAAAAATGAGATGAACGAATTGCGTCAGAATTTCTACCAGGTGAGAGCTGGAAGGGCGAGTTCTGGTCCGGTGAACGGCGGAGGAGTGAAGCAGAGAGCTCCGGAAAGCGGCGGCGGCGGCGGCGGAGGAGGAGGTGGAGGCGGTCGGAGAACCCAACATGCTTTGCTTTGCGCCGGAAGACGGTCGTGGACGTGGCAAAGGCATAAGGCAAAAATGCTAAATGCTCTTGAAGTTGCATTTTTCTATCCTGCGAATAAATTTGCTAATTAATGTTGGAGATATAGTTGCCACATTCCCTGTACATTTTCTGATTATGAAGAGAAGAAGAACAAAATAATCTTTCTCAAGTTTAGTAATTGAACCTCAAGGGAAATCTTTATGTTTGTGAGAGTCTAAACAACACTTTGTCCCAGAATCGATAATAAGCGAACCTCCATGATCTCATAAACGCTAATGGACCACAAAATGCCCAGAAGCCAATGACAAACCCAAGTGGCATGCCCATGTAAAACCACTTATTCTCCCTATCATCATTGTTGTCATTGGCACCAGCTTCTTCCGTGCCATTTGTGGTAATTGAGCAACTTTTGTTGAGCAAAAACCCGCACAATCTGAGGTTTCCTTCAAAAGAACTTTTGGAAAACGTGAGAAACTGTCCGCTTGTTGGGATGTTTCCTACAAGTTGATTGTTTGAGAGGTTCAACAATGAAAGGAAATTGAGATTTGCAAGTTGAGATGGTATGGTTCCATTAAGGTAGTTCCCTGATAGGTCTAGAGACTCGAGTTTTCCCAAATTCCCCAAAATAGGAGGAATTGAACCCGAGATAGCATTGTGTGATAGGTTGAGGACATGAAGTGCCTTGAGATCTCCAAGTGTATATGGTATTGGACCCTCCAATCTATTGCCCGAGAAGTCAATGGATGTGAAAATAGTCAGGATCTTAATGAGTTCTACTCGCAGATCTTTCAAGGTTATACTCATTGTATATTCATAGGATAGCCCATATAATGGGGAATTGGAAAGCTCATACTGCAGGTGATCAAAGTCAACATTGGCCTTCATAGCTGCCCAAGAAGCGAGGAGACTCGCAGGCAATGTGCCGCCGAAACGATTTGAAGACAAGTCAATGATTTGAAGCATCTGCCAAGAGTCGCGACTATGTGGACATCCAATTTCCCCATGCAATTTGTTGGATCGTAGAACAAGGACACGGAGACTCGATATAGACTCGAAATGGCATGGAAATGGCCCGTCTATTTGATTGTCCCCGATGTTCACGAAATCTAATAGCGTGCAATTTGCCAATGACAACGGAATCTGCCCCCACAACAAATTCTCACTAATATCCAATGACTTCAATTTGCATGTTTCTGGGATGTTTTGTGGAATATCGCCATTCAACTGGTTATTCCTCATATTCAATACCATGAGGGACTCCAACTCCATTAAACAATCGGGAATAGTTCCATCCAGATGGTTATGTGATAAGTCAAGCACTAAAAGAGGAACTCTGCAAATAGATTGCGAGATGAACCCATGGAAATTATTCTTTGAAAGGGAGAAGAATTGCAAGATTGGTAGGTTGTTACCGATGTCATCCGGAATAACAGAATTTATGTTGTTACTTGAGAAATCCAAGTAGTAAGCACTTGATGGCAAGGGTGGCATATTCCCTCTAAGCCTGTTTGAATGGAGGTCGACAAACGTCAGACCAGAAGTAAGATTGCCCAAGGGTGTTTCGAAATCTTCAAATAAATTAGAGGACAAATTGAGATAATAAAGACTTTCTAGTGTCCATATCCATCTTGGTACATCCCCTTGAATATAATTGTTAGAGAGGTCAAGAAACTTCAATTTGGATTGGTTAGCCAAAAATTGAGGGAATGTTATCAACTGGCAAGAAGCCAAATCTAAGGATGCAAGGTCAGGGAATGAAGAGGCTTGGGAAGCAGTATTTGTGGCGTCAATGGAGAAATTATTGTAGGAAAGATCCAATTCCAAAAGATCTCTAAGTTGCTGAATCAAGTTAATATGGAATGAGCCACTAAAATTATTGGAAGAAAGAGAGAGAAAGTTGAGCTCTCGCAGTTCCCATATAAACGCCGATAGTTCTCCTCCTATATTGTTGTTACTCAAATCAAGAATTTGTAGCATGTGTGATGGAGCATCAAAAGATTCCTTGAATTGACCAGAAAATCGGTTATCGGAAAGAGATAGCTCCAGTATCGATGGATGTGTGAATAGAGATGAAGGAATATTTCCTTCAAGTAAATTGAATCGCAGGTCGAGAACAAGAAGATTCGAGAGGGATTCCCATTGTGTTGAATCAATCGGACCAATTAAATTATTGTAGCACAAAGTGATTTCGATCAGATTCTTGGACTTGCTAAGCGATGGAATTGGACCAGTAAAATTGTTGGATGAGAAGTCCAAATAAGAAAGTCGTGAGAGACTTGTGAAAGAGCTTGGGATATTTCCATAGAAGCCAGATTCTGATTCAATTCTTGACAGATTTCTAAGATTACCAATTGAATTTGGAAACTTCCCGGAAATATTCGTGTCACTAAGAATCAATGTCTGAAGAGAACCATTCTCTAGAAATTCTGGCATAGAACCCTGAAGGAATACATTGGATGATAGGTCAAGGGTTTGAAGTGTTTGTACTTGGAAGATTTCATGAGGAAATTCTCCCCATAGGCCAACTTCCCCCAGGCTCAGAGTTTTCAAGCTAGAAAAATTTGCTAGGAAACTAGGAACTGTGGAGGACAAGTTATTGCCATCGAGTCGAATGATCGACAGATTAGCAAGACTCAAAAGGGAAGGGTCGATAGTACCAGACAAAGAACAATATGACATGCTCAACACCTCGAGTTTTGGCACTGAAGAAGCCAACACATTGAACCACTCACTTCCCTTAGCAGACACATAGACCCCATCAAGGTACAGCTCCCTTAACTCCCCCAAATCCCCAATTAGCGACCTCAAAGAGGGCTTCTCAAGTTTCAACAAACCCTCGTAAGTGTTGTAAACAAGACTGAGATCAAGAGTACGTAACTTCGTTAGGCACGATAGCTCCACAGGAATCTGCCCAGCAAATCCGGCATTGGACAAGTTGAGATGTGCCAAGCGGCTGAGATTAGCAAGGCCTGATGGAATCGCCATGGAGTTGAAGTCGTTGAACGCCAAGTTCAGGCTTCGAAGGAACTCGAGCCTAAAGAGGCTCGAGGAACCGTTGATTCCGCTAGAGATTGACTCTTCGCTCAAATCGAGACCAACCACGAGGCCGTCCTCGCATGTCACGCCGCTCCACGAATTAGCACTTTGGTCCCAGCGTACTAGCTTGGACGACATGGAGGTGTCGAAGACAAGGCTGTATCTCAGCTCGAGCAATAATAATCTCTGGTCAACGCCAAGACACTGGGTTGACGCTAAAGCCATAGCAACGTTGGAGAAGATGGTGATCGTGGATATTGCAAGAAGAAGCCATGAGATGATGGAATTTCTCATCGGAAGAGGCTGAGGAAGAGAGCGGGAAGAGCAGTCGTTCCAAGGAAAGCGCAAAGCCTTTTGTTGATATTCGGGATGTCATCATTAGTCACCAAAGTTAGGCTTTTATATCACTTCTCACGAAAATAGGACAAATATTCTTTATTTAATATGCTTTTTCAACATTCGGATTGGTATAAACCACAACTTTCATTTTCATTTTTTTTTATCTCTTACCAATCATGACAACTACAGACCAGACCTCATTCATAAATTACATACAATGTATTATTCATGCTTATGGGGACTATATCTCACACAAGAAATGTTTCAACGCCAGATCTAATGTCGACATCGCTTACTAGAAAAAGAAATAAAAGAAGAAATGAAAAAAATCTAGAAAATTAAAAAGATTAAGCAAATCAGTATTGTGCTGTCCAAAAACAGATTATAGTCAATCTGAAGTATTCTTCATGCTCAACCTTTTCAAAGGGGTTGGACGTGAAGACAATAATTTTTCTGCGCAAACCAGAGTTGTATTTTGGGCCAAGATTGGCCGTACCGATTGGATTGCACCCTCAAAGTGGGCATAATTTAATAAGTCAAAAGTCACAAATGAAGTGATTTATGCATAATTTTCCAACCCACCGTTAACGAGGATTGGTGAATGTTCTCTCAAATTATGACTTTTACAAGTCAATAAATTCTCTTTTGGAGAAATGTGTCGTGCCATAGAGATGAATGTATCACTAGCGATGTTCAAAATTATGAAAATTTATGGTGGCCGACAAATTGCCATTCACTCTAAGCGATAACTTGTAAAAAGGTTTCTATAGTAGGTGATTACAGGTTGTACAAAAAAATTGGAAAAACAAATGATGATCGAAAGGACTACATTGCAACTTTTCAAAAAGATTCAAGATTTAGATTGCATTTCCTAAATGGTTTTAAAAGCTAATGTAAATTAGTGTAGTAAGATCATTTGGAATGCTTAAACAAAAGGGAAAAAAAAAGAAAAAAAAATGAACAAGTGGAAGATAAGACTATCAAAATTAATTAATGTGTGAATTTACAATTGATAGAGAAATAATCAAAACAAATATCATATTATAAAAAAGATTATCAAGACAAAACTTCAATGCGACGAATGATAGATAATTTTGCCACTATGATTTCAACATTGAAGGAAGATTATATATAGAATGTAGCAACATACATGTGCTTGGTTAATGATTAATCATACTGAAAATGGTTGCACTACAGACCAAACCTCGTTCATAAATTGCATACAATGTATTATTCGTGCTTATGGATACTATATCCCACAAAAGAAATGTTCCAATGCCAAATCTGGTGTCGACATCGTTGGCTAAAAAAGGAAATAAAAGAAGAAAAGAAAAAAAATCTAGAAAATTAAAAAGATTAAGCAAATCAATGTTGTGTTGTCCAAAAACAGAGTTTTAGTTAATCTGAAGTTTTCTTCATCAACCTTTTTAAAAGGGTTGGACATAAAGAGAATAATTTTTCCAAGCAAGCCAGAATTGTATTTTGGGCCAAAATTGGCTGTACTCATTGGATTGCACCCTCGAAGTGGCGTAATTTGATAAGTCAAAAGTCACCAATGAAATGATTTATGCCTAACTTTCCAACCCACCGATAACTAGGGTTGGTGAATATTCCTCTCAAATTAGGACTTTTACAAGTCAATAAATTCTTATTTGGAGCAATGAGTTGTGCCATAGAGATAAATGAATCACTAGCGACATACAAAATTATGGAAATTTATGGTGGCCAACAAATTGCCACTAACTCTAAGTAATAACTTGTAAAAAGATTTCTATAGTATGTGATTAATGGATTAATAACATGAAAAACCCTAAACCGATATTAATCCTATGATAAATTTACTCCAAATTTATTTTTTGACCACGAAAAGCCCTTAATTGGTACATATGTCAAAAATTTATATTAAACTAATATTTTAAATACACAAAAAACCCCAAATTTATGTATTTGTAACAAATTTATCATTCGTTAAATAGGATTGATACTACAAAAATCATAAAATTAGTATATCTATGACAAACAGAGGGTAAAATCCCAAATTTGTATACCCATCAACTGACACGTGTCATCCAATTTATCAATTTGATGGCAAAACTTAACAGAAACTAACAAAATGTAAATTTCTCACAAGCGTACCGGTTTGAGATTTTTGGTAGTAAAAAAAATCAATTCATGATAAATTTATCATAGGTGTACTAGTTTTGGATTTTTTTTTTTTGGTGATATTAACTTTTTCTCATATGGTATTGCAAATTAATATATTTAAAGGTTTTCTTCCTTTAATTTTTTGTTTCGTTATGAGTTTTTATTTTGGATTGAGGAATCAAGTGTTGAGTTAACTTTCAATAAGACTCAAAACCATGACCATAAGGAAAAGAGTAAACCTCCTTACCATCTAAGACAACACCTTATATTTAGATCTCAAATGTAATTAAATTGCCAAAATCTTACATCAATTAAAAGAATAGAAAGCAACACTCAAATGAGCACAACATTAGCCATGCTCTATCTTCTCCAAAAAAAAATAAAAAATGAAGGCCACTTTCTCTATTTACTTACACACTTCTCAAGGGCTTGTCCTACATGAAAAGAGCTGGATAATTGCTAGACCTATCAAAATGGGGGCATAAACCCACTTTTAACCCATATAATATGGACTAAGTTGTTATTTGGGTTAGTTATATTAAGTAAGTGAGTTTAAATATAATATGGATATTAAATGGGTTCACAGTTTACATAAACCTAACTCACGTTTGTGACTCTCTTTTCACCCTCTATAAGAAAATAATGAACTCTTTGAATTATTCTGAGTTCAGAGAAGTCTCAATGGGCCCACAAAATGGGCTCAACTTTACCATAATTAAAAATATCAAGATGACGTCTTTATTTCTATTATTTTTAGTTCTATTAATATTGCAAACTTCATTCGTTGGTTATTAGAGTATATCTATCCTTTATTGCATTTGACATTGTTATTTTTACGTAATATTCTAATATTAGTTTTTCTCATTGCAACCCATTATCAGCATAAATCATCTTCTTCAATATCTAATATGTTGACAATGAATTATATTGCGTTAAGTAGGTGGATAGGGACTTTCATATGTTGACAGTGAACTATATGTGCGTGGAATTGCTAATTTATGTTTTTTTATTTTTGTCCTTTTCAATTCCAGATGAAGAAAAACACAAAGTAGAGTTTTCTATGATGCCATTAATCTTCCAATCTGCAACATTTGCATTCCATAGACGTGTTGAAAGTTCTTGCAGTTGCAAGCATGAATTCGCTTTTCGATGATGCTTGCAACTGTAAAAACTTTCAACACGTCTATGGTATGCATATTTTGTAGATTGGAAGACTAATGGCACCGTAAAAAAACTCTACTTTGTGTTTTTCTTCATCTTGAATTGAAAAGGACCAAAAAAAAAAACATAAATTAGAAATAAAAAGAAACTAAGACCAAAACTAACAGTAGTTTGATTTTGATGAAGTAGCATAATGAATGACTACAATGGAGGAAGATGCACAACTTAAGTGAAGCTAGGAAAAAAAGAGGGTCCACTTTTGGCAGATTTCATCAACATAAGCTAAGGAAAAAAGTGAACTATGTATGCGTGGAATTGCTCCATCGTGCACGTTGAGAAAGAACCATGGCCCCACCTCCACTGGGCCATCACCATACTTTCTATTCTTTTATATAGGAATGCATGTTGAAGGAGCAAACGATGTAAATCACATGGCAAATCCTAATAGTCATCCTGGATTTTCTCTTTGGATTTATATCATAAAAAACTCTAAAGTGATACACATATGATAAATTTACTCCAAACTTATTTTTTAACCAAGTAAAGCCCTTAATTGGTACATATGTCACAAATTTATCTCAAACGAATTTTTTTACCACAAAAAACTCCAAATTGGTCCATTTATGACAAGTTTACCATCCGTTAAATTGGATTGATACCATAAAAACCATAAAATTGGTACTTTTGTGACAAATGAAGGGTAAAACCCCAAACTGATACACTAGTCAACTGACAAGTGTCATCCAACTCAACAATTTGATGCCAAAATTTAATAAAAACTAAGGAAAAATAAGTTTGTCATGGATATACCAGATTCAAGTTTTTGGTAGTCAAAAAAATTATTTTGGAATAAATTTATCACAAGTTTACTAGTTTTGGGTTTTTTGTGAGATCAATTATTTCTCATATGGTATTGCAAATTGATATATTTAAAGGTTTGCTTCCTTCTTTAATTTTTTGTTTCGTTATGGGTTTTTATTTTGGATTAAGCAATCAAGCATCGAGTTAGCTTCAATTATGACTAGAAACCATAACCATAAGGAAAGGAGCAAACTCCCCTACCATAGAATAAAAATAAAAAGCAAACTCTCAAATGGAATTAAATTATCAAAAT